>NC_136798.1:5744757-6009757 GCF_951216825.1 Electrona antarctica | reverse complement strand
AAAACGTTCGCTCTGAAAGAATATATATTCAAAGATTTGTGCCGCATTTTTACGATTTTTCAAAAATAGCAGACCTACAAGCTCGTAGCGCGCCACTCGGTGGCGCGCTACGAGCTTGTAGATCTGCTATCTTTCAATAGCTAAAGTATAACATAATGCTTAGTTAAAACACCAAAAGGGGTTCCCGCCCAGAATGGATTAACACAGAGCGTGTACACTCTCTGTGTTAAATGAACACTCAAATTGCTGTGGTCCTGTCGACTCCCTCGCCCAGATAAAGCTTTTTTTCCTCCCTAAGTGCAAAAGCAAGCCAAAGCATGTTTTTTGAAACATCTGTCAGGAGTTAAAGCTGTTCCTGACATGATACCAGGTTTGAAATGAACTATCCACGATCCCGCCTCAGTGGAAAAAATGCAGTCTCTTTAAACTTAAAGACTTCCAAAGTGAGAATGGTCGGTGCACATGATGGAATGTTGGGAGCACGTGTGTGTGTGTGTGTGTGTGTGTGTGTGTGTGTGTGTGTGTGTGTGTGTGTGTGTGTGTGTGTGTGTGTGTGTGTAGGTACAGTTTTGCAGCCGTACTTCACGTACGAGTTGTTGCTATTATGAATGAAAACAAAGATGCACCACCTGAAGAGGAGAGCTGAAGGAGTCAGCAGGCCCATAGATATGCAAAAAAATAGATGCCTCACTGCAGTTCATTGAAGCGACGTGTCTCCATTGAAGGTAGGAAGTCAAGCGGAAGTGCTGAAGGCCATAGTTAGTTGCTGCGAGAGTGAGGTCTAGCCAACACCAACTCGGGATTCCTGGATCGCTGCCGTCCACAATTTCCTATCCAACATCAGGTTCTTGAGCTCTTCAGTGTTGTCAGCCAAGCTGTCACGCCGCAGCACGTCTACATAGGTGGTACGCTTCTTTCCCCTCCTGGCTTTGCCCTGGGTTGGCTCCCATAGGGTCAATTTACTTGCCTCAAGTTCTGGGTGCCTGACGCAGTGCCCTGCCAGCCTCATCCTTCTCTCTCTGACTTTGTCCGTGACCATAGAGCCATAGAGCTATAATAGCAATATATTCAACGTTGCCCAGCCATTCTGAGGGCTTGCTGAAGGCACGCTGCGTCCCTGCCCAAGTGACGTCACTCATGCGACTACCTCCATGTCTCTCGTTGTCATTCAAGTGACTACTGGCCAATCACAGCGTAACTTTTCCAGGACTTATGTTACCCTCGCGGAAGCTTGACAAGCTTCCGCTCATGCTTCCGCTATGCTTCGCAAAGAATCTCAGGTAAATTGTGCCTTCAATTTTGACACGCGCCCCAGAGCCGGAAGAGGCGTCTGCCTTTTAACTGTGTGTCTATGAGCAGCCCGACACCCGGTCTCTACACGGGGAATTGGGCAGTGCCTCCCAGATTGGGATGAATCATATTTGCGAACGCAGTGAGCACTTACTATAGAAGCTGGCCTAAACTGTCTGTCTGTGTGTCTGTGTGTCTGTCTGTCTGTCTGTCTGTCTGTCTGTCTGTCTGTCTGCCTGTCTGTCACGCTGTAACACCACCGGCCCGCCACCAGAGGGCGCAGCTGTATCACACACGCACGCACGCACGCACACACGCACACACACACACACACACACTAAAAACTTAACTTTAAAAATCATACCCGGAAGTTATAAGGGAACGCCTACTGAGTGACAAAAAAACTACTTTCTGGCCTTGACAGCCCAACATCCAAACAGAAAAGTCCTATTTGATTGAATGACATGACTTTAAACAATGTTAAATTCACTTTGTCACTCACTTTGCCACTCGATCTGCCATTATGCACTTTATGCGCATACCCTCTATACATACCCTCTATACATACCCTCTATACATCATCTCCTGAACTGTAGGGTTGAGATCATACCCTCTATACATCATCTCCTGAACTGTAGGGTTGAGATCATACCCTCTATACATCATCTCCTGAACTGTAGGGTTGAGATCATACCCTCTATACATCATCTCCTGAACTGTAGGGTTGAGACTGTGAGACGATCACAGCATGTTTCAATAAAAAGAAAAGAAAAAGCGGTTTTGAACAGGGTCGATGGTTGCTAAAACAACTCCAGACCTGACAGAAGGGGGGGAGGGGCCATGCTGAGTGTCAGTAATTAGACAAGCTATCTCTCTTTCCTTCATTAATCTTTCTTCCAACACCTTTGCTGAATCTCCCTCTTCCTCTCCCTCCATCATTCACCCCTCCTTGAGGGCGCCAGCTCGGTCTGTTGCACTCCAACGACATGATCCATTCATTAGGCCGCAGGCTAACGGAATGATAGCGGAGCCAATCAGCACAGCCGGCTGTTCATTAATTACATATGTGAACACCCCTATGCCAGATCCGTAGACAGTACTTACAGTATGAAAGTATCTCATGAGGAATTGTCTCGTCCACAAACATGCATACTGAGCATAATTATAAAAAATCACACCCGTGTGAACTGAGTGGTGTAAGGTCTTATATAGACTGATCAGCTGTGGTCTGACGTAATGTCTCATTCCGGCCAATCACAACGCACCATGCTCATTTTACAGACACGTAGACTAACATGAAATCACACCCGTGTGAACTGGATGACCATAGCAACCATGCTCATTTTTTGGTACGAACAGACAGACAGACAGACAGACAGACAGACAGACAGACACGTAAACTAACAAAGCCAGTCGTAGGAGTGGTTTACACCACTCAAAAATTATAAATTCTATTATTCAAAGAATGAAAAGCTGTGAGCTCAAAATGTGCATTTGAATACTTCCGAATTCATATTACCTTTAATGTAGCTAGCTGTTACAGTTAACCCTAACGGTAGACACAGTAATATGAATACCATATTTTTGGGGCTTGTCTGCCTTTATTGATAGTAGGCCTATAGAATGGAGATATACATGAAGCAGGGAGAGAGAGACGGGGAAAGACACGCAGCAAAGGTCATTGGGGATCGGGACTTGAACTAGCGGGCGCCCATGAATGAGAGTTGATAATTCTGTAATATAACGAGGCTGTAACTTGTGGCAAGCGGTGGGTCTCATGTGTGCTGTCAATTTTGCACCGGCTTAGATTGCCTTACTGTAGCTGTGTGATCGCAGCTTCAAAATACTTTCCAATATAATGGCACCCCTTATCAGTTCCATAAAATGAAGGCTGATTCACCGCTGTGTCGAACCACTGGAGCAAGAATTGTTCATTTAAATTGACCAAAATGTTTGATGGCCACAAACACCGCCGGTCACAAACAAATGGCATGTCATTGTTGCCTCTGTCATTCCACAGAAAAGGCAGGACATTAAGAGAGAAGGAAAGCAATACTGTGTGTGTGTGTGTGTGTGTGTGTGTGTGTGTGTGTGTGTGTGTGTGTGTGTGTGTGTGTGTGTGTGTGTGTGTGTGTGTGTGTGTGTGTGTGTGAGTGTGAGTGTGTGTGAGTGTGTGTGTGTGTGTGTGTGTGCATACCGATTGAAATGCAGAAGAAATGCTGACCATTGTAGACTCACAACGCCAGTCTGTGTTAACTTACATCTAAACTTAACCCTCCCCCTGACCTTAACCAAAAGAACTGTGCCTAACCTTGCGGTGAGAAGTACACATTGGGTCAACATGGTCTGCATTCCTTCAGCGTCAACGTGGTGTGCTAAAGGTTGTCCTCAGCATCAGGCTGCATGTGGGCGCTAAAGGTTGTCCTCAGCATCAGGCTGCATGTGGGCGCTAAAGGCACCTGAACAACCGTGAAAATATGCTGAGTAGGAAGTTGCAGTTCTGTGCAGCACAGCAATGCAGGGTAATTCATCAAGTGCTCAAAACTGTCGAAAACCACTTTAATGCCTTTGCTTTTTAGCTGCATATTAAATCCACTAGACAGTGTTTGGGTAGGGTGTTGTTGCCATCAATACTGACTGAGAATACATTTCCCTGTCAAAGTCCTGTTAACAGTTACATAACAGGCCCATTGACATGACAATCACAGTGACCCGACACCAGGATGTGGAGATCAATAGTAGGTGACCTTTTAAATGCCTACATAAATCTGACCCACGTGTTCTGTATTCCTGTCACCATCTGTCCGTCTGTCTGTCTGTCTGTCTGTCTGTCTGTCTGTCTGGAGTTGACCGTCTCACAATAGCTTCCTCTTGCTATGCTGCTCTTTGCGCTCTCTGTCTATCGCTGTCATTCTTTACACCTTTTTCCTCTGATATTCACCTCCATTTACCTCATCCTCTCTCTATCTCTCTTTATCCTTCTGCATATTACGCTGTTGTTCTCTCTCACAAACACACTCACAGGTGCACACACGCACACACACACGCACACACACACGCACAGACCTGCTGTATCACGTGACTACAGTCCGGTCTTGTGCTCTGCAGCACGCTGTGCGCCCCTCCACACACGTGTGCTAAACGATCCTCCTTCAGCAAACAATTTATTAGCCGCTATCGCATCTGCTATCGACCCAGGGAGAGATGGAGAGACATAAACAACGCTCAAGGTATCACCCGTCGATTATTAAGCAGCGGTGACAGGTGAAATTACGACATGGTCTGAAACAAGACATCTTAGATGGCTGCCATGTTTCTGAGAACAAGCCTTTGGACTGTACTGTGTTAACCTTGGAAATTGCCACCAAGGACACAAGTATTCATTTGATTTGGATCAACTGGTAGAAAGTTAGGAAGCAGGTAAAGAGGAAGGGAGGAGAAATGGATACTTGGATAGATGGAGGGGTTAAGAGGATGTTGATGAATGATCAATTCATTGTTTTATCAGGCTAATCTGTCTGCATCTGTCCCCAATGCGTGCGTGCGTAAATGTGATTGTGTGTGCAGTTGTGTGCATAAAGTTTATGCATGTCAGCAGTCCCACATGCTTACACACACACTCACTCACTCACACACACACACACACACACACACACACACACACACACACACACACACACACACACACACACACACACACACACACACACACACACACACACACACACACACACACACACACACACACACACACACACACACACACACACACACACACACACACACACACACACACGTGTCTGTGCGTAGCCACGTGAGTGAGTAATAGTTTTATGCATGTCTGAATGTGTGTGTATCGTGTGACTGTCATTTGCGTGTGCTTTCTTCTTTGTATACCTGTGTGCATGATTGTGTGTGTGTGTGTTCTATTTTGACATTTTAAATTAATTCTGAAGTGAGCGTTAGTTATCAAGTAATGAGGGTCAGGGGGCATGACGACGACAGATCTGGAAGAACAGTAACACTGGAAGCTGCTTCTCCTTGACATGTATGGAGGCATTCCTCCCACGCCACACCGTTACCATACCAAGAAGATCTTCTGTAATGAATGTTTCTGTAAGAGCAAGACAGGGTACAGAACCCAATGTTCCCTGTGCTCTGGAGAGGTGTTGACAGCGCTCGAAATGGAGAGTGCAGTGACAGTTAAGGTCATAACTAACTGCTTCCCTGCAACACTCCACACACACACACACACACACACACACACACACGCACACGCACACGCACACGCGCACACACACACACACACACACACACACACACACACACACACACACACACACACACACACACACACACACTAGCACCTACGTGCGGATTGTCCTCCATGACGTAGCGGATCTTCTCCACCACGTCGATGCGCCGCTGGCGGTGCAGGGCGTTGATCAGCTTGGCCAGGTTGGCGTCTCCGTCGCGGATGGTCCAGTGCTGCAGCGCCGCGTACGCCCGCTCGTGGTCCGACGAGTAGCCGTTGGAGAAGGCCGCCACCTCGCGCTCGGTGGCGTTGGCCAGGGACTGGTACATGTCGATCCACTGGCTGCCCACCTGGGCTGCCACCAGCTTCAGGATGTCAACACCTGCAGGGCGGGACGGGGCCAGATGAGAGAGGGAGAGAATGGAACGGTTAGCGTCGCTATACTTCCTTGACCACAGTCCCCCAGGGGTCCTTGAGGGAGTTTCAGGGGGTCCCTAGCTAAATGACAAGATAGGAACCAAATGGTACTCTTATGGTAAATCAACATTGATTTTACAATATAAATTGGGGGACCCGGGAGATAGAAATGCCATTAAATGGGGGACCGTAGCCCCAATGCATGTCAAACTGGCGGTCCTTGAAATGAAAACGTTTGGGAATCACTGCTAGATCCATAACATTCTTATTTTATGGGGGTCGCTGGCATATCTTTTATGGGGGTCCCAGGCATATCTTTTATGGGGGTCCCAGGCATATCTTTTATGGGGTCCCTGGCATGTCTTTTATGGGGGTCCCTGGCATATCTTTTATGGGGGTCCCAGGCATATCTTTTTCAAATGGGGGCCCGCGGGCTAATACATCTCAATTTCATGTCAAGGGGTTTCCTTGACACGAACAAGTTTGAGAAGCACTGCTTTACAGGGTGTGTGGGTGTTCTTTGATCCTAGGTATGAATCATAAACTAGCATCCAGCTTTAGGCATGCACCTACGTACCGGAGGGAAGGAGGGTGATGTAACGTATATATGGAATGACATTTGTGGATTCTGTTTATAGTTACAGTAGTCTGAATGTACGTCCAGCCACAGCTATATGTGTCTCTATGTCACGGGGCACGGTTTAAGGACACGTGCTTTCCTCGTACACAGTAAGACGATCTCTGCGGCCCGTCAAGACAACTCGCATTGACTAAAAATAAGATGCCGCTGGACTGGACTGGACCGGACCGGACTGGGGGCACGCATCTCTCTCTCCGCACTGTGTTGCTACAACTGTGGCATCGCATAAACAGAAACTTTGATTTACAATTTATATATACACCATGTTAACACAAACAAACACACATGCTCGCAAGCACGTACACACACGTACGCGCACACGTACGCGCACGCGCACACATGTACACACACACACACACACACACAGCCTAGTCTTTAATCAAAGGACCATAAAGGTGGTCTGGGCATGTTTAGCCCACAGAGAATGACTCACAGCATACTTGACATTACTGCTGACAATTTTCCAAAGCATTCCATGATTTGTTTGATTCTCGAGGAAGGAAGCAACTGGATTCCATTTATTTCAGTAAATAAGTATGGAAATAGCTTTCATTGCTTCAGATAGGTCATCCAACACTGTGAACTTACATTATCAGAGTTCTAAGGCAGCTGAAAGTACTGATTTATTTGAAAAGTCGAGCCATAAAAATGTCCCTGGAGACAATTTGTTAATTTTGCACGTGATATTTTTAGTCCTCAGTTTGAATGACAGGTCATAAGGCCAGGAGACTTGCAGCCATTTAATCTAACAGATCCGGTTCTCAAGCACCGTAGTACAGCAAATTAACACACATGGGACACACATGTGCATAAATATGTGTACACACACACACATGCAGTCCATGCACGTGTTCCCATACATGAGACATGCACACGAAACACACATAGGCAAACACAAGTACAGAGGTTTCACAGTGGGGTCCAGGGACCCCTAGTGGTCCACGAGGGGGTGCCAAGGGGGTCCCCAGCAAATCTAGTCAATATACAGTATAGCATCAAAATCAGTTTAACCACTTTAACTATACATACACATTGGCATTTGGAAATAGACTATCTACAAGCGACATGTTGTGAGCTCGTAGATCTGCTATTTAAAAAAAAAAAAAAACAGAATTTGAAAAATGTGAAATCTTTCTGAAACATCCCAGGCAAAAAAAAATGATGGGGGTTCCCAGCCAAAATATACATGAATGTGGGGGTCCTTGACATGAGAAACACTGCACTGTCTAGGTAGGACATGTCATCAGGCTGACTAGAGGGGTCCATACCACGCCTAACTGTTATTTTAGTATGTGAGAACAAGCTGGTGCTGCAGTCCTGGCAGGTCCTCAGAAGGGAACACACACACAGAGACATATATTATGTCAACGCCTCGGCAACCTCAAATCCACACCGTCTCAATTTAACCCTCATGGGTACATACTGTACTGTATGGGTCTGTTTTGAACTCTTTACCGTTTGCTGTGTGCGAGTGTTCCCTTGCCAACGAACAGGGAGCGGATTTCAATAGGTTTCCTTTGGCTTATATAGCAAGCAGTTCAGGTTTGATCTAGTTCCAATCGATCAAGGGATGTGAAAGGGAATAGGTTTTTGAACTCTGTGATTGTCGTGTGAGGGTGTGTGTAACTGCAAAAAGCTCGGAGCTTGCACGGAAAAGAGGTGGTAAAGAGGCGACAAAGAGGTATTATGTTAAATAAAGAACCTATATGATGGCAGAGAGCTCGTGGATTCAATCCATGCCACCTAAATGGTAAATGGTGCATTTATATAGCGCCTTTATCCAAGGCGCTTTACATAGATTGTGCAACAGCCATCTGTCCTTGAACCAACTGTTGCCTGATTTAACCACTTAAGCCCTATTTTTTGAGTGGTGCAACCACTCCTATAGGCAGCTATGTGTGTCCCTGGGTCTGTCTGTCTGTCTGTCCAAGCACGAAAATAGCGTTATAGCATCTGTTCACTGTTACACAGCCTAGCACATAGACACAGACACACACAGGCCAGGGAGGAGGGCTAGTACAGTACAGTACAGTACAGTACAGTACAGTACAGTACAGTACAGTACAGTACAGTACAGTACAGTACAGTACAGTACCACTTTTTCTAGTTGTGCTGCAGCTAGGGGGTAGTGCGGGTTGGCCTGTGGGGCAGGCGGACGGTTCAAGGTTTTCAGCACAATTATCGCGGGGCCCAAACAGAAAAAAGCAAAAACCTCATTCTCTCCCTCTCCTATTCCGTCTCCCTCTCCTGCTCTCCCGCCTCTACTCCTCCTATAATCGTCTAGCTTGTTCAATGTGTTGCTTATGTGATCAAGCATGCACAGCTGTGTCAATGATATCCTCATTATCCTGATATCCCGACCACGGCCGCACGTCAACTTCATTTGAATGTCCCATCATGTAATGTTGTAGGGCAGGACACTCACTGTAGTCATCGTTCAATGTTCTCTCATGTATTGTAGCCTACACAATTAAACGCAACCAAGCCAAGCCAACATTAGGAATGAAATGCTGCACAGATGTAAATTGATGGGGAAATAGCCCAGTCCCCCCTCCCCTCTCTCTATCGAAAGCAATTCAATGGACTGGACTTGTTGCGTGTTGAAAAGGCTACTTTTTATATTATTTTGCGGGGCGGGTTGGTGCGGGTTGGCTATCAATTTATATTATCAATAAAATCTTTGTGTTTGTGTTTTGACAATTATTTGGGGGCCCACTTCCAATATCGTCGAGGCCTACCAGTGGGCCTCGGCCCGCAGGTTTACAGGATATCTGCAAGGCATCCTTCTAGCTTGAGATGGACTTGTACTTGAGCTCACGTTATCACGCACTGCAGCTTGCTGCTCTAGCTCAGGGGTTCCCAAACTTTTTTGGACCAGGTACCCCTTTTGGGGTAGACATTTTTCCAGGTACCCCCTCATCTGAAGTGGCCGCAGAAACCTTTCAAGTGTCCCGAGTCTTTTTGTTGTTTCTGCAGCATGCGTCCTGCTGTTACTGTTTGGGGTCACGACAGGTTGACTGATGTTGTAGTTTTAGTAATCATGTCAGCTATTGGCCCAAAGCAAACATGGGAGTAACACAATGAACAACACAAAAAATATGTTTATTGCGCAACTTGGCAGAAATGACCACGTAGATAAACATCATTTTAATGTTTCTGGGAATTATTTCGGGTACCCCCTGGCTATGCGTCGCGTACCCCACTTTGGGAACCCCTGCTCTAGCTGACTCCAATCACACACAACTGATGAGACAGAAATGTTGGTGAAAATCATTTTTTTTAAGTGGCTAAAAAAAAAAGGTAAAAGCGTCGGCTAAATTTGAATTTGAAAGGCTTCATTTTTTGCAGAGATAATGCCCATCGTCCAATGAAGATGTGGACCATGACTTTTGGAGTAGCAGTAAGGACAGCATGACATTGCATTTTTTTTGTAACTACAGTATCTAGGAATTTCTTGAAATATGCTACAGATTTTCTACAACATTTTACATTGTTTGTGTTGTTGGAAGAATAAATAAGTAATAAAATAAGAATAAAGATGCCAAGGGTGTTTGGACCGTATAGCCGCATCATATAAAATCTATAATTAGTTACAAAAACTCATATAGGCACATTTAACAATTTTCTGCTTCACACATTTTTCAGCCATGGGGAGATTTGTCATTCTATGCTCCACTCCTCCACTGACTTGACATTGACTGGGTTAAAAATAAAAAGGCTAACTCATCCGTTTGTCACATATAGCTTTGTTGGTGGGTGTCCAGAGATTGTTGAATGCGATACAAAAATGGGGATCCGATCCCTCCGTCCATGTGTGTGTGTGTGTGTGCGTGCGTGCGTGCGTGCATACTAGGATTAGGGTAGCAACACTATCTTTAACTTGCAGCTTTGTTGAGATTTAATCACATTCACCATTCATGTTTGTCTTTCATTGCATTTACATTACAACAGGTGCTCCTTGCTGAGCTAGTGGGTGCCGAGGAATTCACTATTTAGCCAGGCTGTAGCTTAGAGTATATATGAATAGAGACGGCACCCGGAGGAAACCCTGAGGAGCAATGGACATAGTGGCTGAATTTGGTATTGCAGCATGGGCCAAACACATGAACGCGCTGGTCCGTTGACTATCATTGCGCACGTTCATGATGACACGTGAACGCGGTTTCAGTGCAATGGCAGCGCGTTCATGTGTTTGGCCCAATCAATCCCAGAATGCACTCTGTTCCTACAAGGAAGGAGGAGTGAAATCGCCTCATGCGCTTTTGAGCAACTTAATGCAAGTGGATGGAAGGAGAACTCGGGTGACGTCTCTATTCATATATATACTCTAAGGGCTGTAGCCATGACCTACTGGAATAAAATGCAGTCAGTCAGAATTAAGTTCAATGCACAGCCTGTGCTGGGTTCAAATGTAGTTCAAGTGCAATGTAGTTCAAGTCTGCATTAGTCTCGCATAGCCAGACAGTTGGCTGCCACAATTTTCAAATGTTTCCGGTCATACATATATACCAGGGGTGCCCACACTTTTTTTTTACTTGAGAGCTACTTTCAAAATGTGTATATATATACACACCTACTATATAGCATTCGGAGATTGTGAATAGTTGTCTGGCTACGCGAGACCAAGTCTGCATTCACTCTTATGAAAAGATACTTTTACTGTCACTTGTTATGGACAAATCTTGCATTCATTATTGAGACAATGTGGGACAATGAGATCATAGTGAAACAACATGTTTTGCGATTCAAAACATTCTATTGTGGAAATGTAATGAAAACACTTGTCCCTTTTCTAGACTAAACCTTCAACTGCCAAAATAGAGATATATATTTTCACAAATATTTCAAAAATAGCAGATCTTACAAGCGCACGATATGTCGATTAGCTATTGATAAAATACATTTACAAAAATGCACATGAACAAATATTTGCACATATTATCTGTCAAAATGATAAAACACAAAGCCTAAGAGCTTATTTCCATTGTTTTCCTTGATTGTAAATGTACAGTGTAATCTGAGTGCCATGTGTTGGGAGGGAGGGGCAGCAGAGACATAGGCCTGCAGTGCAGATTAATAATAAATGCATCCGATGTGCTATGTACTAGACAACTAAAATAACAAAACAACAACAACAACATGGCTTCTGTATTGGGAACAGATTGGGGTTTTTTTGTGTTTTTTCTGATACTTCTTCCAAAGCTCCGAAAGATTGCATTGTTCTTCTCGCTCAAGGCAACATGGCAGAATGAATGCCTCCACGTTGGCTAGATACAGTAGATCACGTTTTGAACCCTGTTCTCAGTTGACTCTGATGTATGATTGAGAGCAGAGCTTTAGGCTGGGAGATTAATAACACGTACTGGAAGCCCCCCCCCCCCCCACACACACACACACACGCACACGCACACACACACACACACACACACACACACACACACACACACACACACACGTTAATCTATGACTAGATTAAGACATGCACATGCAAGCACACACATAAAAAATCACACCTGTGTCACGTGTGAACTGAGTGGTGCAACTCCCCTCTCCCCCTACCCCTCTCTCTCTCTCATTAGCAGGCAACAGTGCAGCACTATCTCTCTCTCTCCGTTTCTGGCACAACAGCGCCACTTTTGCCCCTACTGGTACTCATAGTCACACAGGTTAACACGGACATTGCTGTTCCTTGGAGTGGTTGCACCACTCAAAAACACACATACCGGTATACAGTACGCATGCACGCCGTCACACACACACACACACACACACACACACACACACACACACACACACACACACACACACACACACACACACACACACACACACACACACACACACACACACACACACACACACACACACACACACACACACACCTCTTCAGGCCTGTGATTAGGCCGTGCAGTATATGCATCATATACATACAGTAAATGCTGGCTGTAATCTTAATAAGCGTGGACTCCAGAAGGCTGGAGGGCATGGCGTGCCACGGGTCTCGGGTCATGGCCTGGTCTGCCTCAGTCACAATAACACACATAGACGGACAGAGGACGGCCTAGAGAACTCCCTGTCACACTCTGTCTGAACTGTGCTGCGCTGCGCTGCCCCGGCAGAGCTGGCTAACTACGCTGGATTATGACCTGAATGACTGGCGGGATGGTTCAGTGTGTCACCGCCTGTGGATGTGCAGATGTAGCTGTGGCACGTGAGATTGCTTTTGTTTTTGTAAGGCGCTTGTGTGTGTGTGTGTGTGTGTGTGTGTGTGTGTGTGTGTGTGTGTGTGTGTGTGTGTGTGTGTGTGCGTGTGCGTGTGACCGTGTGTACGTGTCAGTCACGCGATGCGTCACCCTAGGCATAAAGCTCATATCAACTGAAAAACAAGCTGGAAACAACACTCCTCAGCTGAAACGAATGTGTGGTGGTTTGTTGTAGTGTGTGCATGCATTGTCTTCATTGTATTTGTGTGTGCTCGTGTGAGCCTGCGTGCGTGCGTGCGTGCGTGCGTGCGTGCGTGCGTGCGTGCGTGCGTGCGTGCGTACCCTGGCATTCCTATTTTGGGCATGTCATTATTGGCTAAGAAATTTCCAAAAATTGACCATGACCAACATTTTCAATAATAGTGGCAGATCTACACATGCGTTGTGAGCCTGTAGATCAGCCATCACTCTTTTGTCATAGAACGAATGTACAGTATGGTTGAAGTGGTTAACCCATTTTGACCTGAGATCAGATTCTAAAAATGTCTTCTACATCCTGACAGTTTTCTGAAAAAGCTATGTTTCTATGTCAGTCGTTCTTCGATTTTTCAAAAATAGCAGACCTACAAGCTCATAGCGCGCCACTCGGTGGCACGCTATGAGCTTGTAGATCTGCTATTTTTCAATAGCTAAAGCATAACATAATGCTAACACCAAAATTGTAGTGCTGAAACTAAACCTAGTCTATCATACAGAACTTAAATCCCTGGCTAGCTCACCAACTGGCTAATCAATGAAGGCTCATCACTCGCTTGTGTTTTACAATCTATCCAAAGCCAGCCAGGCACATTAAACATTATTGATTTATAAATAGATTTTTGCCTTGACAGTGGAAGGATGTAATGTGACTATAACAGAGGATGACAATGCATCTTTAGTTTTAATAGTTTTAAACTGTAAATAAGCGACGAGGGAGCTATAAAAATAAAAAATGATCAAAGGGTACCGGTATGTGTTTTGCTGTTTTACTAAAACTGCAGGTGCATTAAAGGACCACTTCACCACTTTTCAACATCTCTTCATATAATTGGTCCTCACTAATGTTAATGATAAAACACCACCATTTTTTCCTACTCAGTCTGTGTCTCATAGGAGGGCTTTGGGCAGTTCGGACACCCGTCCACCAGTGACATCATCATTAGGCAGATTATTTTTTAAACAAGATTTGTTTTAAAATATATTTAGATTTTTATTATCGTGAGAACGATGGCTTCAACTTTTGCATTGCAACTTTTCAGGAAAAGAAAGCCTGCTGTTTCTATTAGCTTGGATTCACCATCGATGATGTCACTGGTGGACGGGTTTCTGAACTGCCCACAGCCCTCCTATGAGACACAGACTGAGTAGGAAAAAATGGTGGTATTTTATCATGAACATTAGTGAGGACCAATTATAGGAAGAGAAGTTGAAAAGTGGTGAAGTGGTCCTTTAATTAGCACCAAGCCTTGCTGTTCCATGGCCTGTTAAACAGCAACATTCCGGGGAAAACTCTACAAGCACGTTCCAACACGCGTCGCTATTTTGAGCGAAGATATTTAATGTCGAGCGAAAAACAGAAACGTCACTGACTAATATAGAGCCCTGAGGGACTCCGATCAACCAATGACTCACGTCAGAGTATAGATTAACCATTTATTGCAGCAAATGGAATACACTTAAACTTGGCGTTAAAGGCTCCGCACACTGGGAGTTCTTCTCTGGATTTTGTCGAAGCAGAATGCTGAGCAGAATCAGAGAACATTAGCAAAAAAAACTCCCCATGGGAATACAAGAACAGGCACATAGGACAGTTAATGAGATTAACTTGAGTTACGCAAACCTGAAACATACAACTTGAATGCATTTAAACATTAAAGCCATAGGACACTGAATCAGATCAGAGCTATGCAAATTGAACTCTAGTTTACTTTAAAACCGTGCACACAAGAATTTTAGTTCAACATTCAGTTTGCACGTTTGAGCAATACGTAAGCAATACATTTACGTTAGTATTTAGCTTAACCCATTTTGGGCGGGAACCCCTTTTGGTGTTAGCATTAAGTTATGCTTTAGCTATTGAAAAATAGCAGATCTACAAGCTCATAGCGCGCCACCGAGTGGCGCGCTACGAGCTTGTAGGTCTGCTATTTTTGAAAAACGACTGACATAGAAACATAGCTTTTTCAGAAAACTGTCATTTTCAAATAGACATTTTTAGAATCTGATCTCAGGTCAAGTATTTGAGCCTGTGCTATAGACTCTTGAGCCTATGCCAGACTACGATCAAAAGGTGGAGGCTGGGGTGATGGAGGCAAGCTTGCGCTCAGCAGCAGTGTCTGTGAAGCGATGAAGCAGCTGCGGTGAAGCCGAGAGCCGTATTTAAGAAACCGTTCTGTTAAGGGCGTGCGCTCCGATCGAAGTATGATGTGCGACGTAACGGTCAGTTGAGATGTGAAGATGTTAATGAGGAATAGCTAGGCTGATTAATACAATCAGCTGACTGACAGCTGATTACACCTATGGCATTCAGACTAATGTTTGCCCCTATATGAACTATCGCAGGCTCCAGGAGGTTCTGTACACCTGTGTGTGTGTGTGTGTGTGTGTGTGTGCGTGCGTGCGTGCGTGCGTGCGTGCGTGCGCGTGCGTGCGTGCGTGCGTGCGTGCGTGCGTGCGTGCATGCGTATGTAGATATCACATCATAGCCACAAGCAAAAAAACACTGTAGTGTTAGTTGCTGTTATAGCCTAATAATGCAATCCGACACCCAACCAAACTCTGTTGTCAAAGTGATGTCGCACGTGATTTCAGATGTGTCAGACAAGAATGAGTCAACATTTCTCCCAGAAAGGCATTTATCCCTCACCATTAGCCTGATGAGAAGTGAGAACAGACAGTCATACTCGGCATCGACAGACAAAACAACACCGAGACGTCAAAGACCTGACAGATGAACAGTTCAGTTTCAGTCCAATCAGAAGAGATCACAGATTGTGTTACATGGATTAAAGTACGCTTTTTGTTAACCAATTGAACCCTAGCGTCCCCATTATGGGCATTTCATAACAGGTGAGAATTCGTTGAAAATAGGCAATCATTCTGAAATAGCAGATCTACAAGCTCCATTGTGAGCTTGTAGATTTCTTCATAATATCCTCAAAGTATGTCATGTAATTTAATGTGAACTTGTATACTAGATGCAGTTGATAAGTAAATTATACAGTCAGTGTCCCTGTCTCAGTGCCTGCCTGTCAATCTTTGTTTTGATGAGGTTACAATGTTTTCTGATATGGTTAACTTAATCATGTGGTCAGAGCTACAAGGACAACAAGTACAATGGCTTTTAAATGACAGCCCAAACTGGGAAATGGTTTTGTCATGATGTCAGTGAGGGCCTGCAGAAAGAGGGAGCATAAACCACTCTAGCAATAGACGAAGAGCTAACATGACCCACAGAAAGCCAATAAACAACCCACAAAACACCCACCCACTCTGTCCCATGTCGCTGGTGTGTGTGTGTGTGTGTGTGTGTGTGTGTGCGTGCGTGCGTGCGTGCGTGCGTGCGTGCGTGCGTGCTCATATCTGTGTAATCTGCTACAGAGGCTGAGAAATAATTTAATTAGTGAACGTTGGCAATTCTGTAAAGTCTTTCAGAAAGCTCTCTCAGAAGGCCTTTTAGATTAGGCCTCAGGTCTAAATGATGTCAGTCTAGCTTGCCCAAATCATAGGAGCGGTGCGTGCGTGGTGCGTGGTGCGGCATGGTGCGGCATGTGAAATTAAAATTATGAATTCACAAACAACTCTGTCACTGTCATGGTCTAATTTAATTACATTTTAGATTGCCCAGTTACGATGTTACCAAACAGACTGAGTCATACTGACTCGCATGTCTTTAGAACGTGACTTGTTAAGGGAACTGGAATGTAGTGATGTTATTGTGGACTCAGCTTGAAAAGGGAATAGAGCTTCTGATTGTGTAAGCTATTTTTTTTTTTAACCGAAGCCCTCACCCAGCTGCTTTGAATGAGAATGTAATAATGCTGATTGAACATGCTGAGGTCCGTTATGTGGTCAAGCACTTGAATTAACCCAAAGACAAAACCAACAGATTGAATACTACATATATGATGCAGACGTGGTAACAGTGTGCGTGTGTGGTCTGATAAGGATAAGGATACTTCACAGCAGGCACAGCTTGCAACTGACCCACCCCTCACAAAGTAAACTATACAATGTATGTGTGTGTGTGTGTGTGCGCGCGTGCGCGCGTGCGTGCGTGCGCGCGTGCGTGCGTGCGTGCGTGCGTGCGTGCGTGCGTGCGTGCGTGCGTGCGTGCGTGCGTGCGTGCGTGCGTGCGTGCGTGCAAGTGTGTTGAAAATGTTGAACAATGATGATGACCGGAGCTTGCACGTTCCTCTCTGTTCTTGGACCAATAATTTCGTAAGTTCCCCCTGGCATGTAGCTCGGACCCTAGCTTCCTGGGCTTCAAGAGGAAACTTACAGTAGTGGAAAGCTGGACAGTCACTCCCCAGGTTTGGGGGGAGTGTAGTCGGACTGGCCGGACCTAAATGATCTTGGAGTGGGTAGGGTCTAACTCTGAGGCTATGGACTGGGTAGGGTCTAACTCTGAGGCTATGGAGTGGGTAGGGTCTAACTCTGAGGCTATGGAGTGGGTAGGGTCTAACTCTGAGGCTATGGAGTTGGAACTTGGTAGGGTCTAACTCTGAGGCTATGGACTGGGTAGGGTCTAACTCTGAGGCTATGGAGTGGGTAGGGTCTAACTCTGAGGCTATGGAGTTGGAACTTGGTAGGGTCTAACTCTGAGGCTATGGACTGGGTAGGGTCTAACTCTGAGGCTATGGACTGGGTAGGGTTTAACTCTGAGGCTATGGAGTGGGTAGGGTCTAACTCTGAGGCTATGGACTGGGTAGGGTTTAACTCTGAGGCTATGGAGTGGGTAGGGTCTAACTCTGAGGCTATGGACTGGGTAGGGTCTAACTCTGAGGCTATGGAGTGGGTCGGGTCTAACTCTGAGGCTATGGACTGGGTAGGGTCTAACTCTGAGGCTATGGAGTGGGTAGGGTCTAACTCTGAGGCTATGGAGTGGGTAGGGTCTAACTCTGAGGCTATGGAGTGGGTAGGGTCTAACTCTGAGGCTATGGAGTGGGTAGCGTCTAACTCTGAGGCTATGGAGTGGGTAGGGTCTAACTCTGAGGCTATGGAGTGGGTAGGGTCTAACTCTGAGGCTATGGAGTGGGTAGGGTCTGACTCTGAGGCTATGGAGTGGGTAGGGTCTAACTCTGAGGCTATGGAGTGGGTAGGGTCTAACTCTGAGGCTATGGAGTGGGTAGGGTCTAACTCTGAGGCTATGGAGTGGGTAGGGTCTAACTCTGAGGCTATGGCTGTCTCAGAGGATTTTATATCTGACTCCAGTATCTCCGTCAGAGAAACTATGACTGTGTGTGGCCTTGAAACACCATCTTCCACTGACGAATGCCCGAAGTCGCCTCCTGTAGGCACAACAACAAAGTCAGCAGCAACACTGGACTGAGCTCAGACTGCAAGGGAAGACTGTATGTCTCCCTGCTGCGGACCATTCTGTCTCTCATTCTGTGTTAAAAATTGTTGCCATAGATGAGTGCAATGTTGTCTTTGCTCTGAAAGCGATGTTTTACCATCTAAACTCAATCTCTCCGTCTGGTTTCCAGGCAATCATGGTCCTCACTGTATACATCATGGTCAAGAACAGATAGCTGAAACCATGACCCACATCTTAAATGGGGCCATGTATACCGGTGACTCTACATAAGTAGGTATGACAGAATAGTGGACTTGATATCAAAAGATATCTCTTCCATGTTCAGGTCCTCCACCATGCTGTAAAATCATTATACTGTGAAGCCAAGCTTGTTTAACCTGTGTAAGGTTCATTCTTTTTTTTCTTCTTCGACAGCGAAGCGAATGCTTTGGATTCACATTGCGAACAGCACCAAGCTTCCACTATTCACAGCAGCTTACCAAAACCTGCCCACGGGTCCAATTTCCAGAAGGCACAATTGCTGGGCTTCATGCTTCACTTACCATCATCTACACACCTCTCCAACTCAGTTCATTTGTCTTTTGTCTCACAAGACATCTGGTTTCTCCCCCTGAATGTTATTCACCACTGAGTGAATCTTCATTCAAAAGCAGGGGGGTTTAGTGCAAGGGTGCATGAGCATATACAGTACATCAGGGTTCCCCAATTAATTTTCCTCGAGGGCCATATTTTGACTAGGGTCCCAGGCTGGGGGCCGAGTCCGCACGCGTGAGGTCGAGGTCTTGCCCTGAAAATTCATTTTCAGGGCAGGACCCCATTTGAAAAGGATGCCCAGTTTGACATGCATAGGCTACTGACCCCCATTTAATGCCATTTATATCTGGGACCCCCCCCCAAAAAACAAAAAACAAACAAAATATATATATATATATTTTTTTTTTTTGAAATTCTTCCGCGGGCCGCAAGGGGGCGCTCCGCGGGCCGCAAATGGCCCGCGGGCCGCCTATTGGGGTACCCTACAGTACATCGTAGAAACCATCACAGTCATCTTTTATCTATCATAATCTTCCTGCTTTGACCCCTGAAGACATAGGGCTATATCTTGCGCCACCCATTAACACATTGAGGGCCCGGGCTTATTTAATCCATTATTAAAATGTGCCCATCATTTATAGCGCCCGGACCACTTTTACCGGCGGACCGGAAGTTGTTGTGAATGTCTGTGTAGCAGCTAACAATAGCCACACCACTCTAGAGTCGATCGACAACAACGGGAGGTAAGAATAAATCTATCGCGACTAGCGACTGGACCGCGGACTCGGAGCGCCGTCTAACACAGGATCTTTTTTCATAATTAGACGGGATGATTTAGATTGCGAGTTATGAACGTTTTACGATTTTCGTTTTTGTCCGCTAAACAGGCAGGGAACATTTTCGATGACGTGTCACGAGGATTGGGCAACAAGCGATCCTAGGCTGTGGAGCGATGCGACCGGTTTTGATATCATTAATCTCCGTCCTATTTATCAATCTCCGTCTCGGGTAACTGACCATGCACTTGAACTTGACGGTGATCTCCGTCTGGGGCCATTCAATTGTTAACCCTTATCCCTAAACTAATTAGCCATTTTAAAATGTACTATTTAAAAAAAACCTTTTAAAATAGTTCAAATAGCCGATCTTCAAGCTCACAATGTCTCGATGTAGATCGGCTAGTTGAGCTATTTTAAAATGTTTTTTTTAAATAGTAAAAAATGGCGAATACATTTAGGGATAAGGGATAAGGGTGGCGCAAGATAGGAACCCTATATAGAATCTATACAGAATTTCAACTTGTGAGATTTATGCGCCCATGCTTGTTTGACAAAAGACACATGGCCTTATGTATACCTCCGACCAAACCATACCTCTGATCTCTGTGAGGGTGGGCTAGGGGAAGGCCCCTAGCCCACCCTGTGTTGCAGAGCAAAGTATATCCTTATGGGTGGCTCCCTGCCGTGCTCGTGTGTGGAACTTGGCGTTGTAAACGGTGGGCGTTGTGTTGAGTATTTAGCAAAGGGGGTGGTCGGCAGGTAAAATGTTGTTTTCCCTCTCGCGTTCCCCCAAATGCAACAGCTGACAAAGTATAAAAATAATAAAACCGTTAATAATAATGATACACAACTGCAGCATCAGCCCTCCTCTCCGCGATCTCCTATCACTCTCCTGTTTCCATGAAAGGAATTAATATAATCAATGTCATAAACAATTTGTCCCAGAGACTCCACAGACTTAACATGATGTCCTTGCTCTCCAATTTGTTTGGTCAGATGTTTTATGACATTTAAAGAAAGCCGCAATGTCATCAAAACAAACACTGAGGCCTCATTCACACGTATCAAACACCAATCAATCAGTGTTTTTTTAGGCCACCACAATGCTTTTCCAATGGGAGTCACATGGGGGGGGGGGGGGGGGGGCAGAACACCACCAGCAATTAAACCAATTGCTGGTCAAACCATGTGACTTCCATTGGAAAAGCATTGTGGTGGCCTAACAAACAAAAAGATTACCAAACATTTGAATGATTGTGTTTGATACGTGTGAATGAGGCCTGACAAAACGTAAATTGTTAATTAATAGGTGTGAGCCAGGGGAGAAGAAATAATTTCTGCTCAATTCCGACAGGAAAGTTTCCAACTGGACCAAGCATCTGCAAGGGGCAAAAAAAAACCTGGGCAAATACTGTTAAAAAGCGGGGCAATTCCGAAGTGAATAAACAGCTAAAAAAAAAGTGGAGCATGACAAGAGCAAAACCAAGACCTGAACTAATATCTCAGTGATTAGACAGACAGACAGACAGTGATGATTATTTCCCGTTTTAAGTGTCCCGTTTTAAAGGTAAGGTTGGGGGACAGACTAATTAGTCTGGTTTCCACTACAAATTACTGTAGTGACCTTTTTGCTGGACTACCTCAAACGTTTATTCTCAGAATGCTTTAGCCAGAAGAATCCCTTGGATAAGAAATGCACGCAACTTAAATTACTTCATTGGCTTCCTTCCTTTGTTTTTGTTTGGTTTTTTTTTATGATGGGACAGCTTCTAAAAACGTATTTGATCTGCTGTACTGTTCTCATCACTAGGACTACATACTCAGAGAGTAAAATCTAAACATTGTGAAGGGTGCATGCGTGCGTGCGTGTGTGCATACTTGCATGCGTGTACGTGTGTTGTGGGGGTGAGGGGTCCTAAAATGTTTTATCATTTGAATTTGGGATGGTTGTGGTTTATAAGTTTATAAGTTTTTTGAGTGGATGGAGCAGCACTTTGGAAATCATTTGCAGAGCACCCGCAATCCCACATGCGTAAATTGATGCCCGCAACGTTTTGAACCTATCAATCATTCCTGTGCTCAAATGTCCCGTCCTCTGTTATTAGCACAAATATCTTCAGCTGAAATAACATAAACAGGGACTTCTCATGGTTATGTAATGATTCAATGTCGGTTCGTAAATCACCAAGTTGTCAGTCCCAATCAGTTAGATCACATTACTGTCACTCCTCTCCAAAAGTTGAGCTATTGTCTGCTTGAAGCGCCCAGGGCACCAAAAAACGCTGGGAGCCGAGAGCCCCGACAGCACTGAATCGCGATGCTTGGGCACTGGGAAGAGGAGCGCACCATAGAAATGCATGGCGCTGCCAGCCATTATTTTTATTTTTTTTTAAAAGCAGTTCTGTTGACATAACATCTAGATGCTTTATGTATACAGTAGGTGGGTGAATGGACATATGCAAAATGCTGCCACTTTGGTTGTGTATAATGTTGCATAATTTTCTGGCAGGGGAGAAATGTGAAATACATTGAGTCTAGGAGAGAACAAACCTTTTAGCAAAAGGCCGATGCACACCTCAGAAGGCTAGTGACAGGTGCGTAGGGCAATAAAGCATACTTAAAAAGGCCAGGACAATTGTCTGTCCAATTGTCTGTCCTGATGAAGGTCTAATTGACCGAAACATCGACCCAATAAAGAGCAACATTTTGGCAAGTGTCTGACAGTGTGCTTTCTTTGTTTTTCAAAGATAACCTTTTTAAATACATTGAGTATACCTGTATGAAAATGACTAGCTTGAATAGAGTACACGCACAGGAACAAACCTAACCAAAGGGGGTTAATCAAACTAATCTACGTATGTTGAATAGAAGAAGAGGGGAGCGCTGCCGTGGTCCGTTGTTTGTTGAACTGAATACAGGTGCTCGTTGGCGAGGTTAGATAATAACATAAAAGAAGAGGATCCAAGGCACTCTGTTCCAGTGTTCCAGTGAGGTGAAAAAAAGCCTTTTTTATTGGGTTTAAGGCATGGCAAAGAACATTACAAAATGTCCTTTTTGTAATGTTCTTTGCCATGCCTTAAACCCAATAAAAAAGGCATTTTGTCACCTCACTGGAACAGAGTGCCTTGGATCCTCTTCTTTTAATCTACGTATGTAATTGATAATGAAACATTATCGCAAAAATATCAAAACTTTTCAACAATAGTGAAAATAGCCAATCTAGAATCTCTTGGTCATGTTCGCCATTTATTCATGACAATAAAGTGCGACAAAGTTAAAAAACAACGCTTAGAAAACCTGCGCTTCTCGATTATTTGATTAATCTAAAAATGAATCAATAACATTATCAATTAGAAACGTATCGATAGTTGAAGCCCTCATATCATACTCATGATTAGCCCCTTTTGGGCGGGAACCCCTTTTGGTGTTAGCATTATGTTATGCTTTAGCTATTGAAAAATAGCAGATCTACAAGCTCATAGCGCGCCACCGAGTGGCGCGCTACGAGCTTGTAGGTCTGCTATTTTTGAAAAATCGAAGAACGACTGACATAGAAACATAGCTTTTTCAGAAAACTGTCAGGATGTAGAAGACATTTTTAGAATCTGATCAAAAATCAGGTCAAAATGGGTAAGAGGGGTTTCCACTATAGGGCCACCCAGGCTCTTTTCTTTTTTTGATGCCTTGTTTACTGCCAGCAGACAAGACTTACCAGCTGGACTATACTATAGTTTCATATAAACAAATACTTTCTTCAGATCATGTGCTATAAAAACATTTTTACCTAGGTTGCTGGCCCTGGCAAGCCTCCTTTGGCCAAACAGTGTAAAAGTAGCAATTTTGACTACTTCCTGGCTTGCTATCAGAGAACACCAGGTCTGTGTGTGATCCTTTCTTCAATGTTTCCCTTTCTTTTTTCATTTATTGCCTGGCTGTTTTAACTGCTCTTGTAAAAGGGGTATTACAACCGTCCCAGGGAGCCAGTCGTGCACCTTGGGTGGATTAAAAAGCTGTTTTGTTTTATGTTGGAGGGAATAAATAGCAGTGTAAAGTGCCTATTTGGGCTGCATGTGCATACATACGTATCGGTATAAATACATACACATGGGCACATGCTTTTATCAACACATACCTGTACACACACACACACACACACACACACACACACACACACACACACACACACACACACAAAGAAGTAAATTACCCGTAGAAAGAGGGGAGAACACACACATACACCATACACACGCATAAACATGCTCAGCTTAAATGTAAAACCACGCAACCATTTAAAGAAACATGCAATGCCTCTTAAGCACCGTGCAGTAAATTTGAATTGGTCTGAAATATCGTTAAAGTATTTGAAGGGGAGGAGACACTGATAAACAAATTCCTTCTGCATCTGTACTTATTTGGAGAAAGAAATCAGTGCACTTTTGCTCAGAAGAGGTTACGTTGTGAGTGACACAGCAAAGAATCAGCTATATTTATCTTCTTCTATTGTATTATTCTTATTATCTTTGACCCTTTACATTCAACATTATTAGGACGGTGGCGCCACGGCCTCCCGGTGGGGTCTCCTCATTGGCAGGTGAGCCAGTAGGACGGTGGCGCTACGGCCTCCCGGTGGGGTCTCCTCATTGGCAGGTGAGCCAGTAGGGTACAACAGCAGTGGCATGCAGTGGTAGGAATGTATTGGCATAATGACTAAATTGGGAGAAAAGAGGGCCACTCTAAATAAACAAATCACACCCGTGTGAAGTGAGTGGTGCAACTCCGTGTGGGGGTGGGGGGGTGGAAGTTCTAGACCCACAGGAACGCACCCAGGGTGCCGACCCGATTCCGGCGAGCCGCCCCGCGTCCGAAACGGTTGAGAAATGACAGAGTTACCGTGTGGGGGTCCCACTACTGTACTGTACTGTACTGTACTGTACTGTACTGTACTGTACTGTACTGTACTGTACTGTACTGTACTGTACTGTCACTGTACTGACCCACAGGAACGCACCCAGGGTGCCGGCCCGATTCCGGCGAGCCGCCCCGCGTCCGAAACGGTTGAGAAATGACAGAGTTACCGTGTGGGGGTCCCTCTACTGTACTGGCACACCCAAAATCACCATATATACAGTACAGTTAATATGTGCGTGTGTTTGTGTGTGTGTGTTAGGTTGCGCACAGGTGGTGAAAAACAACCATGCTGTTTTTGTGCTCAGACGCACCCAGCTACCCACCCACTCAAAAACATAACAAGGCAGCAAGTGGAATGATCAATTATATGTGAGATTCTCTCTCTCTCTCTCTCTCTCTCTCTGCTAGATCTCTCTCTGGTAGCTAGAGTGTCTGGGATATCAAGTGTTGCTGCTCGGTAATGTCTGGGAGACCCCAGGTCTGCTGTGCTTCTCCAACACTATACCATTTCCCCCCGTGTCAAACTGAGACATGTACCCCGCCTCCATTTTTCATTCCCTTTCTCCATCTCTCTTTGTCTCTGTCTCTCTCTCCCCCTCTGTATCTCTATATCCGTGTAAGAGGAGCGATCGACCCACTAACGGGACTCGCCAACCAGCCAACCAACCCCGGTGCAGTTGGAACCAGATCGTTCCGGTTCTCTGTGTGGTCAGTCAGTGAGGGGGAGAGAGAGAGAGAGAGAGAGATATACAGGCGGGTGGCTCAACTTTATCACAGCTCTCACTCTCTCTCATGCACGCACGCACGCGCACACCACGCACACGTACACACACACAGAGCCCTGGGAGGGGGGTGGATGGGGGACAGTCAGAGGGGTTTCAGAGAGTTGGGTATCACAGGCAGGAGGTGTCCTGAGCTTGTGTTTCTTGGGTCTCTCTCTTCACTCTCTCTCTCCCATCGTGTGAAATGACAAGCTCTGCAGTGGAGCACAGGGCACTCTAGAGTACATGTTGACAGAGAGTGGAGAAATTAAGATCTGCGCTAAAATTGTGGGTAGGCCAGTTGAGGTCGTGTTACGTTCCTTTAAAGAGGCCCAGACTTGCTTAGACATGCTTAGACTTGCGAAGAGTATCTCTTCTGACCCCTTACATGTTTTAAATGATGAATATCAACTGTTGCCCTCCATGAGGCAACATGTCTCATGGTAACAGTCAACATGTCTCATGGCAACAGTCCCTACATTTAAGAAAAACAGACTAAAGAACTCGTTTGTACATCAGTCTGTCTTGCTTCTAAACCAAAATCGTTAAACCAGTGGATATGTTCTCGTTCCTGATTGTTTCTGTGATTTTTGTCCTGTAATGTCTACCATTTTGTAATGTATGTCTAGGTCTTGTCTGTTTCTTGAACGGTGACGTCATGGATGCAAAACAAATTTCAGTGCAAGCTGACAATAAAGTTGTATCGTATCGTATCGTATCTGTTTTTGAAAATGTTATCCTGGCCAATCTCAAAATAGTGACGCCAGATTTAAAGTGGATCGAGACACATGGGCTTCATGATTGCCGATACTGAATACTGATGCCATCAAAAAAGTCCGCAATTAATCGGCAAACCCGATATATCGGTGTGGCTCTAATATAGAACCCATGTATGTATGGTGGCAGTAGCTTCCAGTTTGGACTACATAATGATGTCATCCCTGTATCAGAGGGGCAGGAGCAAGACCACACAAAGTAAGGCGTGGAGAGAAGGACAAAAACAAAGACAAGAAAGCAGTGTGTGTGTGTGTGTGTGTGTGTGTGTGTGTGTGTGTGTGTGTGTGTGTGTGTCAGTGTTGCAGTGAGGTCATGTCCTCTCCATGCTGTATGCTCTGGGGCAGAATCGATTGGATTTAGGTTTCCCTGCTGTTACGACACCAACAGATGGTCTTGCAGGGAAAGATCCAGAGTCTTATTCTATAAATACCATGGGGAACAATGTTTGTCTTGTGTACCTGTGTGTGTACTGTGTGTGTGTGTGTGTGTGTGTGTGTGTGTGTGTGTGTGTGTGTTCTAAAGCACTGTGTGTGTGTTTTTTTTGCTTGGTGGATGCCCCCCCTCCCCTCATGATGCCCCAGGCAACTGCCTGTTCTGCCTGATGGGAGGGCCGGCCCTGTGTGTGTGTGTGTGTGTGTGTGTGTGTGTGTGTGTGTGTGTGTGTGTGTGTGTGTGTGTGTGTGTGTGTGTGTGTGTGTGTGTGTGTGTGTGTGTGTGTGTGTGTGTGTGTGTGTGTGTGTGTGTGTGTGTGTGTGTGTGTGTGTGTGTGTGTGTGTGTGTGTGTGTGTGTGTGTGTGTGTGTGTGTGTACATGCATGTGAGGACAGTTGGCCGCTACGGGTGGGTGCCCTGTTTTTATCCTTATCCACACACTTTTTCTTGACTGTGAATATAGATTTTTCTTTCCGGATCACCCTTTTTGTTTGGTTTTGTGTCTTACGCCCATTTCCAAATGTTTGCCTTTTCAGAATTCAGATAAACATATTTTCTCTCAGCGAGATATCAAAATGAGGTCACATTGAGTGAAATGTAACTGAATCATGATTCTGTGGAAACCTGTGTAAACCTCTCAGACCCTGTCTAACCAAACAAGTAGAGAAAAAGAAGAGAAAGAAATATGAATGTTCAAGATTTGTGTTCATGATCATCTTAGTGTTGCGCAGCTGCATTTCAGATTTAATCTCAAGTATAACATTCTAGATGATTAAAGTGACAAAAAATTGCATTCCTTAAACTTTAGCCCAAAGTGTCAAACATAAGCTTTTAAAAAAATGCCACTTTTAGCTAGCTCTGTTCTACCACCCTTCTACTGGCTCAAAGATGTCAGCCACACCAAAGGAGCTTCTAAAACAGGATCAGTCCTAAGGGAGCCAATATAGCAAAAAACACTTTTACTGGCTCCTGGAGCAAGTCTAACCCACACTATACTCTACCTACCAGCTAAAGAACCTAAAACATAAACACTCCATGTGACAAGGCCCATTAGCAAACCTCTCTCTGTGTCAGTCAGTCAGGACTGCAGTCACTCCCCCCTATCATACGCCGCAGTCTGAAAACCCCACCTCTTCAGGCTCCACCACCTCATTTACAGTCAACCTCTATCCTCCAGGAATATACTATACAACCCCTAATGGCCCTCGACTCCGTCTGGCACTATTATCTTTGTGTCTTCACTTCTTGCTTGTGGGCTATTTAACCCATTATTCAATCTGTGAAAGCATCCGTGTCATTCTAGATTTTAGCAATATATCGTTGCTGTTGGGCACAAATCTTGCATCTTTTAATTATATTATGAGTGTTGCACCAAAGTAGTGAAAATAGCTGATCTACAAGCTCACAATTGTGAACTTTTAGATTGTCTATTTTCATTCTTTTTTAAATGTTTTCAAAATGATGATAAACTAGAAAAAGTGCCCTTCTGGGCACAGGTCTCCACCAGGAGGATAGGACTGTGTGAGATGTTTGGCAAAATGTTTAGGATTAATATAAACATGTTTTTGAGGTATTTTGTTCCAAAAATGTGTTTTGCAAAAATCAACCTGTTGGTGGCGCTATAACAGGCCAATGTGAAAAGGGTGGGATATATTCCTCAGCCTAGTAAGAAAATGTGTGAAAGATTTCACGTAAATTGCATGCTGCGTTCATGATTTGAGGCTTTTGTTCAAAACGGGGCAATCTTGCAAACTTTGAAAGCTAATTATAGCCAATTAGGATGGAATATGAAATATCGGACAGATCCGACTTGAGCACATGACCATAGAGATAGTGTGTAATGATTTGTGAGATTTTTGGACAGAATCTGGAGGAGTAATATCAAAAAATGTGTTTTACAAAAGTCGGCCTCCTGGTGGCGCTATAAAAGCCAGATGCGGAAAATGCAGGTCAACGGTTTGTCCTTGGCCTCTAGGGAGTGTGCATGCAACGTTTCACGCAGATCGGTGCAGTTTTAGGTAAAAAATGTGAAAAGCTGCCTCATGGTGGCGCTATAACAGGCCGTTCTGGAAAATGTGGGGCAGAGGTTCATCGTTGGCATCCAGGGAGTGTGTGTGCAAAGTTTGGCATCGACCGGGTTAACGGTGCCGGAGATTAGCTGGTAACGGACGGACGGAAGGACGGACACACGGACACACACACGGACGGAGTGCAAAACATACTCTCTCCCCATGCCTTCGGCCTGGTGGAGACAAAAATGGAACGGTTTTGGACATGCAAGGTTTCCACACGGACAATATAACAGTTGCCAACTGTTAGGATTCAGTGTACATTATATACACAGGTGCTAGGTATGCTATGCTCTAAGATTATTAGACATCATGCTCAGTATGTTATGCTTGGTATGTTCTAAGATAGATAGATGATAGGTATGTTTTTACATGCATCTTTTACTATGTTCTTCGCTAGTACTAGGTAGATACTACCGATAGGTATGTTCTTGGATGCCAACAATGTTCTTAGCAGTACAGTATGTTCTTTGATAGATGCTATAGGTATGTTCATCGATCAATAGTATACTATATATGTTCTTAGATGCATTTTAAGTTAGATACTAGGTACTAGGTAGACTATGTTCTTAAATACTAGATGCTACAGTATGTATGTATGTTCCTAGATAGATGCTAGGTATGTTTTAGATACTGTAGTGTAGATGTTAGGTACCGGTATGTTCCTAGATGGATGCTAGGTATGTTCTTAGATACTGGTGATGTTAGCTATGTTGTTTACCTGCTTCCATAAAGTTATTTTGTAGTGCACACACTCTTAGCACATACCACGTTGTGCATGTAAAATGTTCATGTCTCGTAACATTTTCAGTAAAAAAACCCCAGAAGGACTCACCCTGTCCGTTTGAATAGTAGATCCACTTCTCCTTGATCTGCGTGGGCGGCCCCGACGGCCTCTTCTGTATGGCCTTCTCCACGATGCTGCTGGGGTCCTGCCGCGGCCCCTTCTTCAGCACGCGGGAGCTGCGCTTCACGCTGCACACCACGATCACCACTAGCATCAGCAACAGGAACAGCACGATCATCCAGGGGAGGTGCTCGTTGATGTCAAAGTGCCGCTGGGCGCTCGGCCGCGGGGACCCCCTGCGGGTGGGCCTGTAGAAGTAGCTGTTACCTCCCGCTCCGCCCACATTTCCCTGGACGCCTCCTCCTCCGACACCACGGCCCACACCACCGAAGCCGGACCCCGCAGCCACGCTGTCCTCCACCCCCTCCGTGGCCCTCGTGCTGGGGGGTCCAGGGTTCAGATGGGGGCGGTGGTGTTTGCGGGCTGGGGAGGGGGGTTCCTGCTGGTCCGAGTCCTCCTGGCCTTCTGGAGGTGAAGGCGAGGTGGCGGACCAGCTCATGACCAGACCCTGTGCATGGTGGGCCTCGCCAGGAGGGATGGCAACCTCTTCTTCTCCCACAGGTGTCGCTGTGGGGGACCAACCATTAAGCAACTGGCTGTTGGTCTCTGAGAGAGAGAGAAAGTAAAACAGAAATAATAGAGAAAAGAAGAAAGAAAAGTCAGAGAAAACAGAGAGGAGGAGGAGAACAGATTGTTCTGTCACTTATTCATAACTTATTGAAACAAAATTCAGACACTTTAATCTGCTTGTCTGGCTATCTGCCAGACAAACAGAATAAGAGCACTTCCTCTCCTGAGTCCTTCCCTACCCCCCTTCCTCTCCACTCAGTCTCCCTTCTGCTTTTTGATATTTTTAAGATTTTTTGGGGGGGCTTTTTCTGCCTTTATTTATAGGATGAAAGTAGTCTGACAGGAAATGGGGAGAGGGATGGGGGGAAGACACGCGGCAAAGGCCGCCGGATCGGGAGTCGAACCGGCGGCACGCCGTCAAGCTGGCTCAGCGGCCTAGGTGCCCAGACGGTTGAGCTAACCATCCGGGCCTGTCAGTCTCCCTTCTTCTAAATGGTAAATGGTAAATCTACGCTTTACATAGATTGGGTGTTCACCCATTCACACACATTCATTCACTGATGGCGGAAGAAACCATGCAAGGCAGCAACCAGCACATCAGGAGCAATTAGGGGTTCAGTGTCTTGCTCAAGGACACTTCGACACTGACGCTGGGGGAGCCCGGATTCGAACTGGCAACCTTGCGGTTACCATCCGGAAACTCTACCCCTGAGCCACCGCCGCTCTACTCTCTTTCTCCATCTCTCCGTCTCTCAATCTCAATTGCTATGCCCCCTTTTGATAAAAACATACAAATAAGGGGAGCAAAACATCCGGGACAGGATTTGTTGTTGTTGTTATCCTTTGTTTTAGTCCATGGAAAAGAACAGGACCAGTGGATCGATGTTCCACATCTACTCGCATTAGACTCTTAACGATTGCAATACAACAGCATATAGTTCCCAAGTGCTGAACTCAATATGCCTCTACAGTACCGTTAATGGGATCAGTGTTGTATAATAGCATTATAACATTTGGAGGATTGTCCCCTGGATGAGTGGTAATCTGTGTCATCCTTTTAGCAACAGGTACAGAGCCACAGCATTCATCTCACAAAGTGAGGTTGCTTTAACAGGCAAAAAAGTTAAATCCTGTCAAATTTGGGAATTAAATGTAGGCCTATTTTTCAAAAAGCATGATGTATTGAAAATAATTAAGTAGAATCTAATTTAATAAAGAATAATAAATAAATAAAATATAGAATCAAATCGTATTAAAAAGTATCCATGATCGATGGATTTTTTTCACCTCACAATAAAGTTAAAACTTTTTTGGGGTTTTTCCTCAATTATTTTTATCCCACGATGTTGTATCCCCTTTTTCACCCCTGTGTCAATTATCTAATGTGATCCTGGGCTCTACACACCCTCCGCCAATCTAGTCCCCATATATGGGGGACATGGGGAGAGCAACGGACTTGAACTCATGCTTCCTTCATGCCTGAGTGTCCAAGTTGCTCCTTTACACGTGACAGGGGGGAGTTTCCCTGGTTGGACGTAGAGCGTGGAAGGAACATGTTATTCCAACCAGTTCCTTTCCCCTCCATCAGGCGCCCCGGCTGGCCAGGGGGAGGCAGTTTAGAGACCAGGATTACTGCATGTTTTTTGTGAGGGTACCTACCCTAGGGGACACGGGGAGAAAGACCCTTTCGCCAACCCCGCCTCGGGTATGGGCACTGATGACGCGGAGGAGGAAACACGCCGCCAGCACCCACAGCATCCCGAGCGGGAATCGAACCCAGGACCTTCTAGCTGTGAGGTGACAGCACTACCAACTGTGCCACCGTGCCCCCATTGACGTGTTTTGACATTTGTCAACCCAGAACCTCTGAAGAAGTTTACACCCGGAAATAACGTCATCACAACATTTCCAAGCCCGTTGAGCGTAATTTTACTATATATACATATATAATATATACAAATGTTTATCTGCTTTCTGTTGCTAGGCAGCGATTTTGGAAATATGGAGCGAAATATCCTGTGGCTCTTGAAAGGTTAGTAAAAACATGCTGGCAAGGGCTGATTTATTTATTTATTTGGCAGGAAAAATGGCTGGACTTAAAAGCGATTTAAGCTATAACTAGGCTAAGTTTGAACTTAGTGTGAGGTGGTGCAACTGGCTACTGTTCACTAAATGTTTGATTCTCCTTTCTCCATCCTCTTTCTCCCCTCTTTTCAACCTCTGTCACACTTGTCTTGTAACCTTAGGACCCGTTGTATTCCCGCCCCACCCTCATCATCATTGACGGTAACAGAGACCCGAAGGACAAGAACACTCATGATGTAATAGTGGCCCCCTCAAACAAACAGCCGTGTCAGGGGGGGGGGGGGGGGGGGGGGGGGGGGATCAGGTTACGACTGGTTGTGTGACTAATACAATGACTGACACAGGGGCTGCCTTCACGAGGACGTCGCGGGCTGTTCCCCGCCTAAGTTTTGTGAACGATATAAAACTTTACTGCGTCTACATTGCGGTTATGTTAATTATGTACGACGTCCACTCGAGACCGGTAAACTGCTTCGTTTTCAAGATAAAGATGCAGTACACATGGCTGGCCTGCAGATGGCCACAAAAAAAAGAAAAAGCTTATTCTAAAGGCTATATGAAAGCGTTGGTATTTCACACAGGTGTTGCCAAATAACTAATTATCTTGATCAGATGCGCATATGCGTCATATCAATTTAATGAGCAGAGCAGTGCTGCTTCTCTCTCTGAGTCTGCACACACTGACTGACCAGCTAAAGTGTATGCCTACTAAACCATAATATATGACAAACCTTGGATTAATTCTTCTGAAAACAGCAGCAAGCACAAAGTAAGTGTGAGAGAGAGAGAGAGAGAGAGAGAGAGTGTGAGAGAGAGAGAGAGAGCGAGAGAGAGCGCGCCCCTTCTATTTTTTAACACGCAGCATCTCTCTCTCTCTCTCTCTCTCTCTCTCTCTCTCTCTCTCTCTCTCTGTGACTGTGACTGCGACGCGGTCAATAATATATAGCATAAATAATAGGCCAAATATAACACTTTCCCTCTATCTGTGATCAGCTCCTCACACACAACTCCTCTCTCGTGCATGCCTGCTCAATCTCAACAACGGTTTGCATGCGTGCGGGCTGCAGATCGGCTATTTTTGGAGAAGAGATTTATAGACATTATGTGCAAATATAAAATAGCTGTGATACTTATATGTAAGTGGTTATGGTGAAATAAACCATTAACACTGGTTAGTTTGGAGGGGCGAGGGGACTATGACATCACCGTTTCAGCAAATTAGGCGGCATTCGCTGTACACACGGAGACGTGAAAGTCGCGTCTCCAAACTTTCCCACTCTGGAAGGTAGTTTCAAAATTAGCCGTTAAAGTCCCCCAAAACGCCGTCTCCGTGTGACAAAAAGGGTAGATCGGCTAATTACTTGCCCCAGAAACACCGAATACGTCCTCGTCTGTACAGGCCCTAACTGACTAAGGGGCAGCAGGGGGTACAGAGGGAGAGAGACACTGGAAATGTGATGAGAGAGGGAGGGCACTCTTGTTATTTTCTAGGGAGGGCACTCTTGTTATTTTCTAGAACAGACTAGAAAACAACAGTTTGTCTTTGATATTATTTAAGCCCTATTTTATAGGGGGGTGGTCTTTTTGTCTTTTTACACCCAAAAATAGGAATGCCAAAATTAGGGATGCCAGGTTAAAAGTTGGGGTCGCAACCCCACATGGGGTCGCGGTACACCCAAAAGGGGTTCCTGTCCAGAATGTGTAAAACACCAAAAGGGGTTCCCGTAAATGTGCGGACCTAAAATTTCCTCCGGGGGTTAGGTTGGGGTCGCAATGGCAGCATTATTTTGGGGTTGGAGACCGAAAAGTTTGAGAACCCATAGTTGAGGGTAAAGGTTAACACGCACGCACGCACACACGCACACACGCACACACACACACACACACACACACTACTGAAAGGGGGGTAAAAGCCACAGAGAGATGACACACACTCTTCCTGTGTATAGTGGCATTCCTGAGTCAGGGAGATGCCACCCGTCTCCAAGCCAACGGATCATGTCCTTCCTTTTTTTGTCACAAAGAAAAACGTGTCCATTCTGGGAACTGAGTTACTGTGACCACACAATAACTGAGTCAGTTACTGTGACCACACAATAACAGCTTGCGTAAGAAGCACTGTGCCTACGTTGGGCACACAATGTACACATGCTAGTCCATGGTGAATATAGTGAGGTTTTGAGATGCGTGTCCGTGACAAAATACACCTTGACATGAAAAAGTATGAAAACTACTGATATAGAAACATACCGATTCACAAAAAAATCACACCCGTGTGAACTGAGTGGTGCAACTCCCCTCTCCCCCTACCTCTCTCTCTCTCTCTCTCTCTCTCTCTCATTAGCAGGCAACAGTGCAGCACTATCTCTCTCTCTCTGTTTCTGGCACAACAGCGCCACTTTTGCCCCTACTGGTACTCATAGTCATACATAGTCACACAGGTTAACACGGACTTTGCTTAACACGGACATTGCTGTTCCTTGGAGTGGTTGCACCACTCAATGACAGGATTTAGACATTTTATAGAATCTGATCTCAGGTCTTAAAGGGTTAATGTTAATTATTATAAGTACGTGACTTTGTACTGTAGGGTAGGCTATAATACTAAAATCACACCCGTGTGAAGTGAGGGGCGCTAATATATTAAAGTCTAACTCATGTTGATTAGGTGATGTAATGGTGAGGTAAAAACAAACGGTGCCAAAACCAACATTAAACACCATTAAAAGGTATATTCAGTGATTTGACTTAATCTAAATATCACTTATTTTTTCTTTTTTTCTGGATAATCCTCCCTACTATAGAGTGTGCTGACCATATAAGGAGTTCCTCTCTGTTCCCAGTGAGCCCCTGGGGTCAAAAAACCCTAGTTTCAGTTTTGGTGGCAAACCTTCATCCAATCAGGATGAGAGGGGCCTTCCTCCAATCATGATCGAGTGGGGGCGGGCCTTGGTGCACATGCTGTTGGCCTGTTGCACTTCCCCCCACTGTAGAGCGTGCATGTGCACATTTTGTTACCGGGGCGGACTGGGTGGTTTTCCAAATCACTCAAATCACTGAATGCTCCTTTAAAGGTATATTCAGTGATTTCACTTAATTCAAATATCACTTATCTTTTCTTATTTTTTGGATAATCCTCCCTACTATAAAGTGTGCTGACCATATAAGGAGTTCCTCCCTGTCCCCAGTGAGCCCCTGGGGTCAAAAAACCCTAGTTTCGGTTTGGGCTTTGGGTGGCAAAGCCTTCATCCAATCAGGATGAGAGGGGCCTTCCTCCAATCATGATCGAGTGGGGCGGGCATTGGTGCACGTGCTGTTGGTCTGTTGTACTTCCCCCACTGTAGAGCGTGTGCATGTACACATCTTGTTACCGGGTGGACCGGGTATTTTTCCAAATCACTGAATGCTCCTTTAACAATAAAGAGACAATATGACGTAATGAGGCACATTATGACGTACATTTTCCCTTCATTGTCAATGGTGTTTACAAAACAAACATTGAACTAAAGACAAACATTAAACCTGTGTATAGGAGGGGCTGGCGCCCCTCAAAAATACTTTCAGGGGGCGATTACGGTATTTACAGAACACCAACGTTGTAATAGGTTGGTTTACGTGCGTACAGTAACTTTTAGCCAAGTGACGTGCTGCTTGAAGTGGGTTCACAATAGCCACAGTGCTTGCTTAGCAACAAAATCCCTCAAAAGACCTTTTACATATTGACTGTTAACAAAGATGAGGCCCGTGTGTGGACACAGGCCAGAATGATTTGTAGCATGTAATAAAAAACAACATGTTATGTTGACTTTCCTTCAGCCAGTTTACAAAGTACAGGACGAATGTATAGCCTAGGGCTTGATATGTAGGAATGAGAGGACAGTGTAAAGGAGGAGAGAACTCGTCAGTCTGTCTGTCTGTCTGTCTGTCTGTGTGCCTGCGTGCGTGCGTGCGTGCGTGCGTGTTAGTGTGTACACAGTCTAAAAGTCAGCAGGGAGGGCATGTTTGTGTTTGGCCGTGTGTGTGTGTGTGTGTGTGTGTGTGTGTGTGTGTGTGTGTGTGTGTGTATGTGCGGATTGTGCACACGCCGCACGCATGGAGGAATGTGTAAATACAAGCAAACACACACTGATCCTTCCAAAACAGTGAGGTAATTAGTCTTGTGCGTTCAGGTGTGACACGTCTTAGCACGTTACTGTTGCGCAGAAACCTTGTATCTCTCCATATTTCATATTTGTTTATGTTTTTTTTTCCATTAATTAATGCCCTACTTCGTCCTACTACAGTGTCACATTAAAGTAGCAACAATAGTTTTATACCGAGCTTGTAGATCTGCTATTTTTGAAGATGTTTTACAGTTCAGGTTTAAAAGGTTTAAATTGTAAATTGTAAACTGTCTGTGGATATTATTAATATTGTAAGCACTGAAAAGTATTAACGAGAACTCGTTACTAGATACTTTAGTTGTTGTTTTTTATTTTATTTTATTTTTTTGGGAACCAGCTTAATCTGGTAACAGACCAAACATGTCACATCACAGACATTCGGTCATTAATTTGCCATGTCCAAATAAGGGTGAGATCATGGTTTCCAGAACGGGTTATTCTGGATCAAAACCTGATCCTGGAACACTCCCATAAAGCAATAACAACAGTACGATTCCCCCACCATGCATACCTAGGCTGCCAGCAGTGGTGGAAGAAGTTATCCGGAGTCCGGAATTCAAAATTTACTTGAGCAAAAATACAAAAGTATTGGTATCAAAATAGTAAAGTACCAAAAGTAGAAAGTACTCATTATGCAGAATGTCCATATTTCACAAGATTTCAAATGGCCGAAATGTAGAGGGCTCAAGTAGGTAATGTATGTTTTGTAGTAATAATTCAAATCTACATACACAGTAGTAACACAAATCTTTAAATAATTGTAGTGGAGTAAAAGTACAATATTTGCCTCTGAGATGTAGTGGAGTAGAAGTAAAAGTACAGAAAATTGGAAATACCTCAATTTTTAAAATTTTTAAAGGACAGTAATTGAGTAAACATATTCGTTACTTTAAACAAGTTTACACCACTGATAATAACAGTACAATTTCTCCAACATGCACACCTTTTTCAAGCCAAGTGCTCTGTTGCTAATGGTGGCTGATTGCTAAAATCATGTGCGATTTAGCTGGGAAATGTGAAACAATTAACATGTTAGTACGTTCCACTCGTAATAATAAAACTAAGAAGTGTTCGCTGTATAGAAAAGGTAAATAGTAAATACAACAATTCAATAAGGACCAGCCTATCTTCTGTTTCTGTAGTGTGGGGAGGCTACACCCCCTGGACATGACACTTGTATGTGTCTCGGTACCCAGGCTTTTATTTTTGTCCGCATTCGGCTCAAAAAATACAGGGACCCCAGTCGAACCCTTGTTGAGTGCCAAGCAGGGAGACATTGGGTCCCATTTTTTCCCTAGCCTTTGGCATGACCTGACGCGATTGAACCCTGACCTCCCAAATTTAGGGCGGACCCTCTAACCAACAAGGCCCCTGGGCTGGTTTAATATATGAAAATAACATATCTCTGCTGTAGGGCAGAAACCACCTGAATCAAAAATGTAATTTAAAAACAACAATTTAAAAACAACACATAGAGCGCCAGACCTCTGTCTCTTCTTGTACGCCTGACGAGACAGAGGTCTGGAGACGTGAGATTACCAGTCATTTAATGTTTTGGCAGGATGGGAGGCAGATTTCAAAGGAAACAGTGTTTAAGTTGGGAGTGGTCTTACCTTTATGTGCTGCTGCTGCTAATGATGATGATGATGATGATGATGAGAGTGTCGACGCAGAGGACAGGGGTTCCTGTACAAAGGCAGAGGCAGGCCGCATGGGGCCTGGCGGAGTACTGTTGGGAGAGGAAGAGGACGATGAAGAAGGGCGCGCAGAAAGGGGACCGCAGGTATTGTCGGTCTCCCGAGTGCCTGGCGCGAGCACCGCCAACCCCTGGGCCCGGCAGTCTGTGTGCGCCCGGCACCTCAGCGTTCTAGATGCCATGTCTGAGTACGTCCCCTTGGCGCAGGGCTTGCAGCGCACGTCTTCCGTGGCGCTCCCGCGGCGCTTGACGCCGGCGCCGGGCGGGCACAGCGAGTGCGGCGTGCACTGAGCGCCGCCGTCGTCTTCGCTGCTGTTCTGGACCGGAGCGGCCACAAAGAAGCTCTCCGGGGGGCAGGCACAGACGCGGTCCTGCGTGGGCGTGCACGGCACCTTCTCCACGAAGCCCGCGGGGCACGGGAGCCTGCAGCGGTGGCAGTGCTGCACGCCGTTCTCGCCCCGAGTGAAGGAGCCCTGAGGACAAGGACTGCACTCCCGCACAGCGGTCGTGGAGCAGTGGGAGGACACATAGGTGCCCGCCGGGCACTTGTCACAGACCAGCGGAGTGCCCGTGTCGGCGTCTTCATGCTGGTAGTGGCGCGGGGAGAGGAGTGGCTGGTCGGCCGTGCTGCTGATGCTCAACGCCTTGACAACCCAGCTGTCGGTGATCACCGTGCACAGCAGCTACAGTAAGAGAGGGAGAAAGAGAGAGACAAGATGAGAGAGATATATACACCGGTGGAAGAGAGAGAGAGAGAGAGAGAGAGAGAGAGAGAGAGAGAGAGAGAGAGAGAGAGAGAGAGAGAGAAAGAGAGAAAGAGAGAAAGGATGGGAGAAACATAGATGAGAGAGGCAGAAACAGCGGAAGAGAGAATGAGAGCATAAAGGAAGAGAGAGAGAATGATAGGGAGAAAGAAGACGGGTTAAGCCTAAAACAATGGCATTATTTGCTAAATTATTATTGATGGAGTATGAATTGCTGAACTCCAGACCTTAATAAAACTGATATTTATCAGTATCACTGGGTGAGCTGATATGAAGTGACAAATTGACAATAACAATACATAAGCAGAGTCGAGCACAACTACAAGCTACAAGAAAGAAACACTGGTGACTGGATCCATTTGGCTGTAGTCATTTCACATACTCGCCATGAGTCATCCTATCCCTGTGAAAGTAGGTTGACCATTAAGTGCTGCCCACCGTCTAAGACTACTGTAATGACCAAAATGCACATTACTGTAGCTACCTTTGAAGTACTCTTCGTTGCTAAGCGACGGCTAGGAAGAATCCATTTAGAGTGACAACTGATTCTGGCTTTTTCCTGTATGCCCTTCTCTCTCTTGTCTGGGTCTCTGGGAGGCCACCATCCGGTTTTATAAGGGAATAAGTCATATGACTTATGGTATATAACACCGACTCCCCAGTCCCCCCAGTACACCCCCCCCCCCCCCCCCCCCCCCCCCCCCCAACACACACACACACACGCACGCACGCACGTCACTGAGCGAGTCAGTGTTCTGTGAAATCCTTGGGTTTCGCCAGTAAACCAAGCATATTTTTTTAGAATCATTCCCAAGGGCCTTTCATGTTGTAAATGAAAGTCCCATGAACCTCCATCACATGAAAGCCGTTGGAAAAGCCACCGTTGGTTGAGTGTTTAAATAAGCGTGCCATTTTTTTGTGTTTTATGTTTGGTTGCGCTCAGGTGTTGCGCTCTGAAAATGTCAGATCTACAGTTGGGTGCCACCGATATTGTCCCTTACCATTTGACCCATTTAGGCCTGACCTCAAAATTTTAAAAAAAACCTTCTAAATCCTCCAGTTTTCTGAAATAAATATTTTCACGATTTTTCAAAAATAGCAGACCTACAAGCTCGTAGCGCGCCACTCGGTGGCGCGCTATGAGCTTGTAGATCTGCTATTTTTCAATAGCTAAATTATAACATAATGTTTAAAACACCAAAAGGGGTTCCCGCCCAAAATGGGTTAACTGTCCTTTTGCGCAGATCACGCAAACCTCAGCAAAAAGAAAAGGACAATATCGATGGCCTCCAACTATAGATCGGCCATTTTCAGCATGCTACAAAGTATAAAATCAGGCATTACAAATGCCATCAAGGCCTGCCAAAATATTATTTTGTCGACAAACTCAACTGTAGATTTAATCGACTAAAATCTAAAACCAGAGCAACACTAATCACATAACATTTGTGAGACTAAAACTAAATAAAATGTTATTCAAAAGACTAAACTAAATAAAGATTGCTGTCTCTTGGTGAAGGGAGTACAGCCAGGTTGATGTATCGGATCTTTTTTGAAGATCTGCAATGATGTGCCCCGATTTGTAACCACTTTCAACCTGGCGTCCCTATTTTGACCTTGTCATCATAGGTGAACATTCTCAAACGTTTTTACACTGTACATCAGGGGTTCTCAACCTTTTTGGCCGGGGACCCCCGGAAATGCTTTGGCAATGTCTCGGGACCCCTACCCCGCCCCCTCCCGACCCCCAATATAAATTGACTGCTACAATAACCTTAACCCATTTTGGGCGGGAACCCCTTTTGGTGTTTTAAGCATTATGTTATAATTTAGCTATTGAAAAATAGCAGACCTACAAGCTCATAGCGCGCCACCGAGTGGCGCGCTACGAGCTTGTAGGTCTGCTATTTTTGAAAAATCGTGAAAAAAAAAAAAAAAAAAAAGATTTTTTTTAAATAATTTGGGGACCCCCTAAAATAATTTGGCGACCCCCCGAGGGGTCGCGACCCACGGGTTGAGAACCCCTGCTGTACATGACATCATTCACACCTCATAAGGAATGGAAACAATCAATCAATCAAAGGTTTTAAAAACAGTACAACCCTGAGCTCACAATGCATCACAACTCGGCGCCTTGTGAGTTTGTACATTTTAGTTTTTTTTATTTCGAGTGTTGTAAAATAAAATAAAGTTCACTTCATGTGTATTTTATATGTACTTGTTGTTTGCTTAGAAGTTAAATGTTCTGAAATAGAAATAAAAATCTGAGATCAGAAACGTTTGCACTTCTTGACAAATCAGTCAAAACATGTGTAATCTGTGGCCCCAGTACTCTCTAAAATCAGGACTGGCATCGGACACGGAATCGGTTTCTGGCATCGTTTGGACTCTGGAAAGGAGATAAGATGGGGAGATGAAGAGAAAGACAGAGAAAAAACAAGAAACACAGGAAACAGACATGATGTGCATGCGTGCATGTGTGGGTGGGTGGGGGTCTGTGTGTGTGTGTGGTCCACATATGTGCATGTGAGTCTGTATGTGAGAACTGTGCATCCACATGCTGAATGTGAATGAAGATTAGGAGCTTTCCCACCAGACCCATAAACACAAGGCCAGGGGTGGATGGGGCGGGGGCGGGGGGCTAGTGTTGACGGACAGAACAAACAGGATTTGGTGGTTCTGAAGTGGTGCACTGAGGGGAGAATTCTGCTGACGCTGCATGTGAATCCTTTCTGATCTGGGATGCACACACACACACACACACACACACACACACACACACACACACACACACGCACACGCACACGCACACACACGCACACGCACACGCACACACACACACAGTGTGCTGAGTACAGTTGTACCGTTATCCACGTTAACTCAGGCGTCTCAATTTTGGGCAGATTTTCAAAACAAATCAAAGATGGCTTTTTTGTTTTAGATTATCTGTCGCACGACAAAGTATATACAGTAGGGCTTACAGTAAGTGGTTCATTCTATAGCTGAGGGGTGTGGGAAGTGCTTAATGGGGGACAATCCCGCCCGTTCAACTCTTTCCCAGAGGCATGACAGAGTACGGACTCCTCGACACCATGCTCATTACTGGTGTCAATGAGCCCATTCACCATGAGGAACCAATGAGCAGAGGGAATGCATGCTCATGCTGCCACTAACAGGGAGCCTGCTGTGTGTTACAGCATAATGGGTGAACCCGCTAGTCCTGCCACTGCTACTATCCATTATCTTTTTAGCGATTATTCCATCTCTTCTAGCGATCACTTTTTCGATTAGTTGAATAGTCGAGCTCTGATTCTGGCTTTTTCCTGTATGCCCTTCTCTCTTGTCTGGGTCTCTGGGAGGCCACCAACCGGTTTTAATAACCGGAGGAAATAATTCATATGACTGATGGTATATAACACCGACTCCCCCCCACACGCACGCACGCACACACGCACACACACTTAATTATATTGCTAGATTTAGCTTATTCTGTGAATAGGCTACCCCTGCATGAGTCTGCTTCTACGTTAGTGATGACTAACTACAATAATGGATTCTAAATCAAAACATCCACAAAAGAATAATGAGTGTATTAATGAAAGAAGGAAATGCAACTTTAAAAAGGTTATGAAAAATGTAATCTGCACACATGGGCTGAACTTGAGATGAACTGTCATATAGGTTCCTTCTATTCCACTAAGGCAGAGATGAACTGTCATATAGGTTCCTTCTATTCCACTAAGGCACCTTTCAAACAGTAGATATACCAGTATGTGATGTTATACCACTCATGGGAAAACTTACACTCCTTTTTCCACACTATATATTATGGAAACTTAGCCTACTCTAGAAGACATAATGCTTCTATGGCTAATTCGCTGCAAAATAACTCTAATGAATCCTTGACTCCATTCTTAAACACCAAAACACATCAGCACCATGCTAGGAATTGACTTAAAATACATTAATCTACAAATGAAATTAATCCATTGGGGGGGGGGGGGATATAATAAAACTTTCCCAAAGCATGCTGATGTTGTAACACCTGGGAATCGAACCCGGGTCTCCATCTTAACCACTAAGCCAAAGGCAATAGCTCAGAGGAGATGTTGGCCTCACTTTTGAGGCCATCAGGCTGAGGCTGAGTGTGAGCCACTCTGTCTACACTGACTCTGAAAAACAGCATAAAGGTTGTGAAAGACTTTCCTTAACTTTATATGACCTCATTTCTTCATCCACAGACCTGATTTGCTCCCCTTCCACTGGCTGACTCTCATTGTCACTCTATCTGTCGCTCTTTGTTTGTCTCCTGTCTGGGTGGCTGTGGCCACACACACACACACACTGTCTGGGTGGCTGTGGCTCAGGAGGTAGAGCAGGTGACAAGCAGCTGGACCCCTGGCTGACCCCAGGCCCCCCACACACACACACACACACACACACACACACACACACACACACACACACACACACACACACACACACACACACACACACACACACACACACACACACACACACACACACACACACACACACACACACACACACACACACACACACACACACACACACACACACACACACACACACACACACACACACACACACACACACACACACAGTCATGTCAGGACAACTTTATCTTTATAGCACTTTAAGAGCCAGACCGATGCAGGATTTTTGCGTCTGGTGATTTTGGAGTCGTCCCAGCCCACTAATTACCGATGTTTGTGTTTCTGACAAAATTGGAAATCAATTCCAATCAATTTGAAAAAGCTTGGTTTGATTAAAACCGTTGTGATGTAACCAAAATAGGGTTGAAAGTGGTTACATTTGTATATCGCTCTGGTTCTCCTAACAGACTTTCTCCGCTTCTCATTGGCATGCAGTCCGTGTTGTCTGATGCGGAGAGGCTCAGGCTGGGCTGTACAGTGACAGATAAGTTAGAAGCAGCGTTCAGCGAGTGCAGAACAGTGCAGCCTTGTGATAAGGCTCTGTGGGGTACACGGTGTCCCCACACAACACTGTTTTACACATCCTCTCTCGTCCAATGAAACCAATGTTGTGCAATAAATAATTCATAATAATACATATAAAAATACATCTCTGGTTATGCCGTATTTGCATTTTATTTGTTTCTCCAAGTTATTATGCTAATGTTGCAATTGCTGCTATTGTATAGACTCACTAGACGAATGCCCATTGGGAACACATGCAACTCCACTTATGCAATACCCAGTATACCCAGTATTATGTGTGCGTGCGTGCGTGCGTGCGTGCGTGCGTGCGTGCGTGCGTGCGTATAACGCATGACGTTCAGGAACAGCCAGTTCCTTGCAGCCACACTGGCCGATAACAACAACCAGTCAAGTGTCATCACACTTCCTGTCTGGAAAAGACACAGATATATAGCAACTAAGCAAAGAGAGGAGACACAAGTAGTGCACTGTTGGCATTTTGTCAGGAGACAAGTAACTGCTGCTGTTGCCACACACACACACACACACACACACACACACACACACACACACACACACACACACACACACACACACACACACACACACACACACACACACACACACACACACACACACACACACACACACACACACACACACACACACACACACACACACACACACACACACACACACACACACACAGTCTGCCCCCCACCACTGCAGTGGTACTAGTGGCTAAGAAAAAGCAAATGAATCACTTTCAATTCCAGGGCCAGCCAGACTCATTCCTCTTATTATGCCAGCCATGTCTCTATTCCTCTCTGCGTCGCTCTGCTGCCTGGCATGGACTGACTGACTGACTGACTGACTGACTGACTGACTGACTGACACAGACACACAGACAGACAGACAGACAGACAGACAGACAGACAGACAGACAGACAGACAGACAGACAGACAGACAGACAGACAGACAGACAGACAGACAGACAGACAGACAGACAGACAGACAGACAGACAGACAGACAGACAGACAGACAGACAGACCACAGCCAGCCAGCCAACCAGGCAGAAACTTTATTGAACAAGATAATTACATAATGAGACATTTCAATTTTCACCTGATGCTTCTTCTGGCTCAGTGGAGCGGATCATTTGTCAACTTTTCATTTTTTTTCAGTGTGATCGAATGCTACATCGTATAAACTGCAATGTTGAGAAAGTGATGTCTTGGTCAGCAGCACCACTATCACTAGCCTGGCATTTTCCTCTACCGTACATCAGGGGTTCCCAAACCTTTTCGTGTCAAGGACCCCCAGATCAACATTTATTAGGCCACGGACCCCCCATTTGAAAACATATGCCAGTGAACCCGATAAAGGAGGATTTTTACGGCTCTAGCAGTGATTCCGAAACATATTCATTTCAAGGACCCCCCAGTTTCACACGCATTATGCTACGGACCCCCGATTTAATGGCATTTCTATCTCTGGTACCCCAATTTATATCGTAAAACCACTGTTAATTTAATTTGTACAGAGTGTACAAATGGAACCAAATGGACCCTAACGGGTCCATTTGGTTCCATTTGTAAACTCTCAGAGTTACAGAACCATAAGGGTCCATTTGGTTCCAAACTATCTCTAATTGAGCTAGGTACCCCCTGGAACTCCCTCAAGTACCCCTAGGGGTCCCCGGACCCCACTTTGGGAACCACTGCCGTAGATAGTACATACCGTATAATGTCCTGTTATCTGTGTGTAATATATTTTACTAAGCCTGTATTTCCCCAATGTAACAAAGGCACATTTCTATAGCCTGGCTAATAAGCCAGACTAATATCACACAACACTGTCGCGGTATATTAGTCTGGGCTGGCTCCACTTGGATTTCATTTCCCGGGGGGCGGGTTCAAACATTTTCTCTTTGACGCAATTGGTCAGAGCTACTGTCAGTCAAAGGTCTCAAGCATTGAACGTCACTGTACCAAAGCCCGCCCATATTGCATACCGTGTCCCGATTGGCCCGACCTGTTCTCGGTTGTAGGAAAGAGGCGTGCTACTGAGCCTCGCCAGACCCTAATCCGCTGGCAGGCAATTTTTTTTTTGCCAACGGCTGATTCGGTCTTGTTTTTTAACCAGGCTAACATTTCTATAGACCTGCAGCTGCTTTACTTGGCCAAGTACCAAAATGACAGTTATGTTTCAGAACAATATTATGCTAATATTAAAGATGGAGCGCCGTGATTCTTTTTTTTCTCCATCCTAAAATATACAGTATTTTTTTCAAAAAGTCTACAGAAAGTGTTCAAATTATGTTTTCATGTGGCCACGCCCACCAGTTCATTACGCATACCTGGTTTTCACATTAACACAACCCACCTGAACTGAAGCCACGGGGTTAGGGGAGGGGATGATTTTAGTGTGTCACTAAAGTGGTTTATTTCGATTGGGCCTTTTGACTGAAGAAACCAAAAATACACAAGGAAGACATATTTTAATATATTTTTTTTAAATGACTACGGGTATTTATTAAATGTAGTATATCATATTAAATATTAAATTATATTTTTTCACAGAATCAAAGGTTTTATGGTCATGATTCACCAGGATCCTGGATGGCTTGATTCTATATAGGCTTAAAATAATTGATTTTTCAAAATCTCTATGGGAGAAATGAATGGCCAATTTTACAGTGGAACCAGAAAACCACACCCACACTGCTATGCCCTATAAGGGTGGAGTCGGCAGCCAGCCAGGCAGAACCTGATTACCAGTGTGCCGGCAGTAATAGACAACGTGGTGGCAAGGCACTGCACCACTGCAGAGCTGCTTCCTGTCCTGACATCATGCACACCACCACACACTCACTCACCAGTACCCACACATTCAGATGTGCACGTGGTGGTCGTGCACACACACACACACACACACACACAAGCACAAAAACACAGCAAAATGCTGTTTGAACCCCCTGACATCCCAAGTCCCTGGCTGACTGATCAGAACACCCTGTAATGTAGACTCCAACCACCGATAAAAACCCAAAGACACAGTGAATCAGGGCCAATTTGTTTGTAGAGGACAAACACAAGAAGAGCAGCAGAGATTATTCAAATTGTGGTTTTGGTTTCAGCTCTCAGTGACACTGTACGTCTGACTGTGTTGAACATCTCTTTTATCTGCAACAATCTCTAACAATGAGCTTCTTTGCATGCGACAGGTGTGCCGTGAATTGACTGCATGATTTGACTGCAAGGGTCAACTGTGTGTGCATCTGACATCTGTGCGTGTTAACGTAACACCTCCAACATAGTTGTGTGTGTGTTAGCCCATGGGCTAATACACACAAACAAGGGCAAGCGCACGCCTCAAAGTACCAGCCACTGCCAGTAACCTAATATCAACAACAGAAAGAGGATCTTTTGGCAAATGTGTGTTTTTACATTTCGTAACAACATCCCGAAATAGCCAGTCGTATGCATGTGGATGCCATCTTGCATGCCATTGTTGTCTGCCTCGACAGACATGGGCAGTCAATCCAGATGCCCCATGCTCACCCTCACATATATGATTTAAGAGCAAAACTGTGTGAATATGGTCAGTTGAGGAGCCGTGCAAGTTCAATTCAAGTCCGTAACGCAGGATTCTGGTTCTATCTCCAAGCACCCAAATGTTGTGGAGGTTTAGTAGGCAACAAAGTCTTATGCACACCTGGTAGGCTCAGAGACTGATTAAGACAAGTGGAGGTTTAGTGAAATTGGAATTCAGTTCATTCTGTTATAACATATACAGTTCTGCTTTACATTACAGCTCTGTTTTGTACATGGCAGCAGGACATGATGACTCAGCACAATATAACTTCTCACACACACACACACACACACACACACACACACACAGTCACACACACACACACACACACACACACACACACACACACACACACACACACACACACACACACACACACACACACACACACACACACACACACACACACACACACACACACACACACACACACACACACACACACACACACCACCTGTTGCACTGCAAAGTCCTCATGCCACTTTGGGTTATGCCCGTGCAGCTAATAGAGAGCAGGCCTGTTTAGGGTCGGGACGTCGGGTCAGTCATGCTATAATTGTGCACTAAAACAACATCCAGTTCCAGATGGCCTCCAGGCTCCATCACTGGCCAGAGAACATTATTTGTGCTGAAGTGGCAGTGTTCTGCCAGTGCCTCGGACAGGGTGACAGCGTAATAGAACTTGAGGAAATCCAGGAAGAAACCAAGACCTGTTACAGTAACAGCTGTATTTATGATAGGGATGCAACTATCGATCATTTTTATACATCAACGAATCGATTAAATTACCACATAAGCGTTATTTTATACTTTGCCGGTATCTATAACCTCGCAAACGCATTGCATTGTAGATCAATGATTTTGATGGGTATAAAGGGACAAGCACTGACAGATTCAGATATCTCCATTATTGGGTAGCATGGGTATATCAGCATAATGGGATATCCATCCATATATGGGCATAAAAGGGGAAAGGACTGACAAATATGATAAATCATAGTGAGCGATCAAACTTCTACATTTTCCTGGGCAGCCACCAGCCAGGCAGTAACTCTATAGGACTCCAGTGGAGTTGTAGTCGCAAAAAGATGGTGAAATACCAATTTAGGTAGCCTACAATTTGCAATAGAATAGTGCACATATACAGCGAATAACTTTAAGTGCAGCTGTATGCTGTAAATACAAAATGTGAAGTGAGGGGCGCTCTTATCATGATTCATACATCATCATACTGTACAAGTGTACATCATCTTATTCTGGCCAATCACATCCTATGTCCATCTTTTAATGTTTGTGTTTACACAAACACCCAAAACTGGCTGTTCATTATCGATGGCAATGTTGGGACAATGACATAAATATGGCCATTCATTATCAATGGCTTGTTTGTGTTAGGACAAAGTTTGTGTTTACACACACACTAAAAGCTTGACATAGGATGAGCTAGCGCCCAATAAAAAAAACATTTTGTTCTGAACACTTCCAGTAAACCGCTCACCAACATTGTGGAGGTTTCACAGTACAAACTGATACTGGCCTACACACATGAATATGATCATTAATTTAGCCAGGGTGGCCTACTATAAATTCTACTACATACATTGTAGCTTACTTCCTATGTTTATCATGATTCATAAAGCCCCACATAGAGAGAGACCTCCCTCTATTCACAAAATGTCAATATCTGAGGCAGGCAAGGCGGATCCACATCTCAATTTGCAGCCAATCTCTGCTACAGTGTGTGATGAAACAAAGGTCTTTGTTTGGGATGCCTTGTCAGAGCCTCAGAGGAGGGACCAGATCTTATAATTTGCCTAAAATACTCCTGTAGTTTCATTCCAAAGTGATATGCCCATTAGAATCAGTGATTTCCTACTATGGTAGGCTATAATACTGACATATTAACTGTACTTTTGAAATAAGGCAGCCTTGGGATTTGGACAATAGACAAACCGTGAGCTAAATTCTTCTGTGTCAAAAATATATGGTTTAAAATGTTGCAATAGATATATAATGTTAAAGCAATAGCGTCAATTAACTGACATTCCCAGGTGAACAAAAGTTCAAATTAAACAATAGATTGCAGTGCTCTTGTTCTCCATCCTCCCACTGCCCTCTCTTCCTCCCCTCTCTTTTGTGCATGTCATCAATAGATGAATAGTATTTATTTACATAGGTTAAATTAGTTTTATTTTAAGAACATGATGGGAAATAATCAAAATAATTAAAAGGCTCATACTCTTCTATACCTGGCCAATAAGCAATAAGTTTACTGCATGCTGCAGACCAGGGCAAGGTCTGCACAAAAACAGGCACTGCGCCTTTAAATCGAGAACCCTGCTAGTGCTAGGGAATCCTGAACATCCAAGAAATAAAATAATAAATAAAATTGCGTTATCAATGAGCTCACCGCCAGTGGCATGAAAATGACAGCCATTCCGCCGCTCATGGTTCTTCCTCCTCGATGAAAATAAAAAGACGACTGGCTAAAATAAGCACCGGACAAAAGTCTTCCCGTCCAAGTTGGTACTAGCAACAGAAGAACCGCGACGTTTCATCTCCCAACAAGGTGTCTCATCTCATCCTCCTCCTCGCGTCGCATCAGCTCAGGACAGTCAGCCAGCGCACTGCTGCTGCCATGACCATGTCTGATCAACAAGAAAAAACAGTCTCAACAACTACCGCAGGCGTCCCCTCAGGTCTTTATAGTCTGTGTCTCGAAGTGGACGGGTTTCAAGTAATACGGGATGAGAGCTTGGTTCGTCAGGAACGCTGTAATTCCCATAGCGATGATGGATAAGGAACACACACACTGACACACACCGCCGTGGCTGGAGGGAGGCTTGCTGCTCTCAGTGCTCTGTGCCGCAGCAGCAGCAGCAGCACGTTACACCGCCGAGGACCGGGCGGGGCGGGCACTGCCGACACGCGTCACCAATGAAAAGCCCGCAACGAGTCCCCGTTTCCGTATAGATCATATACCGGTAAACATGTGCTGATTTTTACTGTAGCTCTCACACCGTGGTCCGTACTCGATGTGCTGGAGCCTGGAGGGGAGAAAAAGGTTCTCATAATATGGGGTTCACTTCACTCACTGACACTGTACGCCAGAGTCAGACCCGCCTGTATGTTTGAGGGGCAGTTAAGAATTAAGATAATAATAGAACAGAATGATTCTCTCTCATCTCAATCTTTTTTTGAGGGGCGCCCCTCCTATGTCCAGCTTTGAGGGTGCGTGTAACAAACTTTGTCCTAAACACAAACATTAAATGCCATTGATAATGAATGGCCAGTTTTACATCATTGTCCTAACACAGACATTAAATGCCATTGATAATGAATGGCCAGTTTTACATCATCGTCCCAACACAATCATTAAATGCCATTGATAATGAATGGCTGATTTTGAGTGTTTGTCCCAACACAAACATTAAATTCCATTGACAATGCATGGCCAGTTATGAGGGTTTGTGTAAACACAACCATTGAAGACGAAGGTGAGGACGCAAATTCCAATTGGCCGGATTTGTCTGTATGTTTGTGTACCTGTGTACGTGTCTGTGTACCTGTACGTGGGACCCAAAGAAATGAGCATGGTTACTATGGTCACTGACATTACGTCAGACCACAGCTGATCAGGCTATATAAGACATTGCACCACTCAGTTCACACGGGTGTGATTTTTTATTTCAATGACCAGCAGTTTGATATTCATATATGACCAAAAAAAACCATTTCATAGGCTACTTGTTTTCCCTTGGGACTAAATTAATTTCGCTCCTATGCCACCAAAATGTCGAACACCCTACCCTACCCTTTACCCTACCACATGTCTTAACGGTCATTAAGACATGTCTTAACGGTCATTAAGACATGTGAATCCCTTGACTCCTTCAATACCGCTCTCAAAGGGCACCTACGGATGGCTGCAATTCAAAACTGGCCCCCGTGCAATCTGAATCCCCCACCCAGCCCTTTTCCCCCTCAGTGTATATGTTTTCTTTCCCATTTTTACCTCCTTTATGATGATGATTTCCTGTGTTTTGGCTATATAGAAGTGTATATTTGTAAGTCTCTAAATGTTATGATGAATTGAACAAGGTGGACCCTCTTGTAAACAAGTCTAGTGCTTGGTCGTCCACTCACAGTTAACAGTTCTTTGTATTGAGTTGTGTTTGAAATGTACTGTAATTCTGCAAACTGTTAATAAATACTTACAATCAAAATTCAATCAATCAATCAAACCCTTTGCAACCCTAAGCTATACCCTGGTTGGTTATCAATCATTTAGCTGAGAAACCGCTGGAACCTATACTCAGACCCTACTGAGAACGAAATAGAATAGAATATACAGCAGGCTATGTCTCTGCAGTCTCTTCACATTTTGCCCAAAACAGGTTATGAGCTCTCACTCTATTGATAAAGATACAATTTTACACTATATAGCCTCCTTTACTGTGTCCCATTTTGAAATATAATCTAATAACATATTTTTTCCAATGGGAATGGTAATGCTACACCTCACTCCTTGAAGATTGCTCTCTAGTCTACACTGAAGTCTGATGTAAGCTAAAACACATGAAGCTACCCTGGCCTGTATGCAGGGTTCCATTTGGAAAACAAAAACAAATGGGCCTCTTTTGAAAATATCCCCTCGTTTAAGGAGAGGATATGTTCTTAACCACTTACGTCCTATATACTTTTCTATGACAATTTGCAAAAGTAGCCAAAGGCTAGTGACACATTGTGAGCTTGTGGATTGGTCAGTTTTACTGTTTTCGATCTATTTATTTGGACCAAAATAGTGAGGGTTAATGTGGTTAAAGATATATTTGAATGAAATTGTTAAATTGTGATATTATCACTCAGACAGTCTAAGAGTCTACATCTACATTTCCCAAAAGGAGACGCATGTATTTAATTCAGTCTATCCAGAACCAGGGATAAATATAACTATGTAGTTTATCCCTGCCCAGTGATGCCTGGCAGTTTATAGAACAGAATCAACCATAGCGAGGACTTACTCATTACCTTCCAGGAATTCTGCTGATGCTCTCATTTTTGATTGATTGATTGAAGAATTTATTAACAGTTTGCAGAATTACAGTACATTTCAAGCACAAACTCAATACAAAGGCTGTTAACTGTGAGTGGACGACCCAATTAAGCATTACACTTGTTTCCAACAGGGTCCACCATGTTCAAATCATCAAAACATTTAGAGACGTACAAATAGACACTTCTATAGACAGAACAGGAATTCATCAAAAAAGAATTCATCAAAAAGGAGGTAAAAAGGGAAAAGAAATATATACAGTGAGGGGAAAAAAGGGGGGGGCGGGGGGGGGGATTCAGATTTTACGGGGGCCAGTTTCGAATTGCAGCCATCCGTAGGTGCCCTTTGAGAGCGGTTTTGAAGGAGTCAAGGGATTCGCATGTCTTAATGACAGTTGGTAGGGCGTTCCACATTTTGGTGGCATAGGAGCGAAAAGAATTTAGTCCCTTGTTTGTGCCGAATCTGGGTTGTACATGGTTCGTTGCACTCCCTCTGGTGTTGTGGGTGTGGACTTCGTTAACATTAAGGAAGTATCTAGACAGGTACATGGGTATCTTGGTGGTGTATCGAATCTTGTGGACCAGACCCATTGCAAGATGCTGTACTCTGTCGTCGACCCTAAGCCATTCCAGCCTGTCGAAGTGGGCAGGGGTGAGGTGGGTTCGGGGGGCTAGATCAAGTAGGAGCCTGACCAGTTTGTTTTGGGAAGTCTGGAGCCTGGTTTTAAGGGCCTTTGAGGTGCTGTGGTACCAGGAGGTGCATGCATAGTCAAAGAAACCCTGTACAAGGGCTCCTGTTAAGGTCTTCAAGGTGTTTTTGTTGACCAGTGAGGAGATCCTGTAGAGGAATCTTGTTCTATGGTTGACTTTTTTGATTACGTTGGTGGCCATTTTATCACCGGAAAGATTAGCCTCCAGGATGGAACCTAGGTAGGTAATTTCATCTTTACGTGTGATAACATTGTCACCCACTCTAACCAAGAAGCCATTTGCCTTGCTGAGATTACTAATAGAGCCAAAGAGAATGGATTCAGTTTTTCCCAGGTGTAAAGATAGTTTGTTATCAGCGAGCCAGGTGCAGATTCTACCGAGTTCAGAGCTGAGGGCATTTTCAACCTGCAGTTTGTCCCTGTCCGAGACCAGCAGTGCTGAGTCATCTGCGAACAGGAACAAGTTGCAGTCACAGGCTGAAGTCATGTCGTTTACATATATTAGGAACAGTAGAGGCCCTAGTATGCTTCCTTGTGGAACGCCACAGCTCACTGGGAGGGGGGGGGACAGTGTTCCGTTCACTTCCACCATCTGTTCTCTCCCCTCCAGGTAGGATTGCATCCAGCTCACTGATGTGCTATCGAAACCAATTGCTTTTAGCTTGTTAACCAGTATGGAGTGGTTCACGGTGTCAAAAGCCTTTTGGAGGTCCAGCATGACCATGCCGCAGTATTTGCCAGCGTCCACCTCTTGTTTGATGTGGTCGCTCAAATAGAGGAGGCATGTGTCAGTGGAGTGGGATGTTCTGAAGCCAGATTGGAACTCGTACAATAATTTATTAGTGGCAAGATACTTTTCAACCTGTTCATAGACTATTTTTTCCATCACTTTCGAGATGGAACTAAGAATAGAAATAGGGCGGTAGTTGCCGGGGTCTAATTTACTCCCTTTCTTGTGCAAGGGGGTTACTTTGGCCAGTTTGAAATCTTGGGGGACCTGTCCCTGTTTGATGGAGAGGTTTACTATGTGGGTGATGATTGGAGCTATAGAGATGGCTGAGTCTCTGAGAAATTTGGAGGGAATGTTGTCATGGCCTGTGGCCTTGTGGGGTTGGAGGGCACTCAGTTTCTTAATTACCTCATCAGTTGTTACCATAACTAGTTTAAAATCGTCTTTACAAACACCTAGGTTTTTGTAGAAGGTTGTAATGTGCTCTACACCAAAGAGCCCAGAGTGGGAGGGCAGTTTGTTAACCAGAGTTGTTGATATGTTTGTAAAGAAGATATTCAAGTAGTTGGCCACATCAAGGTTGTCAGTGATGAGAGTGTTGTCAGATTTGATGTTTATGTTCGAAAATCTGGTTTTTAGTTTCTGACCATAGCTTAGTTGATTGTTTAGTAGCTTCCAGAGCTCATGAGGATTGTTTTTGTTTTCCTCAGCTTTATCATTAATGAAGTTACTTTTAGCTGATTTGGTCATGGCAGTTACACTGTTTCGTAGTTTGATTCGTTGTGTATTTAGGTTGTTCAAACGAGCTTGGCGAACACTGTCGAAGCGCTTGGCTAGTTTTGACTTGCATTTTAGAACTTCAGAGCATTTTTTGTCTCTGGCTTTCATTGCAGCCAGTATGTCCGGATTCATCCATGGTTCCGAGCGGGTTTTGCCCCTGGTGGTTCTCAAAGGAGCCATGTTGTTCAGTACTGATGTAAATTTGGTTTTGAAACCAAGCCAAGCTTCTTCGACATGTGTGCATTTAAGCTCATCGGACCAATCCAGACTCTCCAATACTTGGTTAAAGGCCTCACTAGAGTAGGTTTTGAGGTCCCTTGATATGACTGTTTTGTGGCAGCCGGTCTTAAGTTTTTGTATTTTGCGGGTACAGAATATCATAAAATGATCACTAAGCCCACATACAATAACCCCTTTCTTGGAGATTCTGGATTTGTCCGAGGACAGAATGAGATCAATGACAGTTTGAGTAGAATCACACACTCTAGTGGGTTGGGTAATTAGCTGACTGACACTATGTAGATCACAGAACTTACTGAATGACTTAAACACAGGTGCTTCCTTTCGTTGCATGTCTGTATTGTAGTCGCCAATCAGGATTTTCTCTACACATTCCTCCTCAGCTAAGCACCCCTCAAGTATATCATAGAACCCATGTTGGTCAGGCGGTCTGTAGACGGTGCCCACTAATACTGATTTAGCTTTTTTGAAAATTAATTCAACCCACACAGTTTCAATTTCATCATGCTGTAAGTCAGTACGAGTAACATATTCAGTGTCTTTGTGAATATACATACACACGCCACCACCATGCCTGTTTCTGTCGTTTCTGATCAAAGAATAGTTCTCTATTTCAACTTCTGGGTCTTTGGTTGACTCATCAAGTCATTCAGAATGATATACAATAACAATTTCACTCACAGTAGAATAACATTCCTAGATCATGATGCAAGCAAACAATTAGAAAGGACCTTAGGAGGACTAAATTATTTTCGCTCCTATGCCACCAAAATGTGGAACGCCCTACCAACAGTCATTAAGACATGCGAATCCCTTGACTCCTTCAAAACCGCTCTCAAAGGGCACCTATGGATGGCTGCAATTTCGAAACTGGCCCCCGTAAAATCTGAATCCCCCCCACCACCCCCCCCCCCCTTTTTCCCCTCACTGTATATGTTTCTTTTCCCTTTTTACCTCCATTATGATGAATTCCTGTACTGTTCTTTGTCTATATAGAAGTGTCTATTTGTACGTCTCTAAATGTTTTGATGAATTGAACATGGTGGACCCTGTTGTAAACAAGTGTAATGCTTAATTGGGTCGTCCACTCACAGTTAACAGCCTTTGTATTGAGTTTGTGCTTGAAATGTACTGTAATTCTGCAAACTGTTAATAACATTTTCAATCAATCAATCATAACATTTTCAATCAATCAGTCACATCCGAGGTAAACAGATAATACCCTGATCCTGAACAGGTCAAACAAGCCTGCTTTCACCACAGGGTCAGAAGAAACCTTAAATACTGGTTGCTTTCTTGAGTAGACGGTTTGTCATTTGACGCCAGACCCCAGGGATATTATAAGGATACTTTCCAAGCATATACTGTAGTTTCCAAGCATAGGGCAATTCCTAAGTATAGGGCTATATATACGCATAGTAAAGAAAAAGAAAGCTCTTGTGGTGTTCTAAAAATGTCAACTGCAATGTAACAGACTTCCAGCTTGCTGTGGAACAGTCAGTAGTGTAGGTGTAGGCCAGGGGTTCTCAGCCCGTGGGTCGCGACCCCTCGGGGGGTCGCCAAATTATTTTAGGGGGTCCCCAAATTATTTTCAAAAAAAAAAAAAAAAAAAAAGATTTTTTTTTAAATTTTATTTTCACTATTTTTCAAAAATAGCAGACCTACAAGCTCGTAGCGCGCCACTCGGTGGCGCGCTATGAGCTTGTAGATCTGCTATTTTTCAATAGCTAAATTATAACAATGCTCAAAACACCAAAAGGGGTTCCCGCCCAAAATGGTTTAAGGTTATTGTAGCAGTCAATTTATATTGGGGGTCGGGAGGGGGCGGGGCGGGGGTCCCGAGACATTGCCAAAGCATTTCCGGGGGTCCCCAGCCAAAAAGGTTGAGAACCCCTGGTGTAGGCTATACATTTTTCATTTTTGTTGATGAGCACCGCAGAGGCTGTGATCTTTCCAAAGAACTACTGTATAGTAATATTAAAACACACATGCAGGCAATCAGTGTATAATTTACAGTGATTATCTCGTATGGGAAAGATTTCTAACTCTGAGTGTACAAATGTTACAAAATCCACCCATATGGCAGTGTTGTCTCAAACGTTTTCACGTCATTTACCCCTGCATTGATATGTAATTGGCCAATGACCACCCAGACCCTCATTTGAAAAGATTTGTCAAGGACCCACACAAGAGAAGATCTGTTGTGTCGTCATGAGCAGATCTACAATGACGGTGAGCTGGTAGATCAGCAATTTTCAAATACCCAAAAAATAAACTATACTGTTCCTCGTTTTGCCCCCCCTTGAGAATCAGTGCCGCCCGTACACTCTGTACACTCTGAGGGAAATGGTTGTACAGAAAGAGCAGTGAAAACATATATACGTGTTTATTGGGTCTCACAGTCAGTGGTCCATATGGTGTCATTACTGTCATAACAGCATCTGTGAGGGCAGTTTTTACCACCTGCTGTGTAAGCACTGGTCTATGTTCTCTCTGCTTGGCTTTCATGCCCACTCGACCTATCTTTGGCTGCTGTATTGACTACCTATCGTCCTGATTGGCTGCCTTGTCTCTAGGCAACCAGACACTTTTTGCCTCTAGCCGACCTCTCAGCCAATGGGATATAGTATTGCAGCCAGCAACAACCCACTAGTGTGTGTGTGTGTGTGTGTGTGTGTGTGTGTGTGTGTGTGTGTGTGTGTGTGTGTGTGTGTGTGCGCGTGCGTGCGTGCGTGCGTGCGTGCGTGCGTGCGTGCGTGCGTGCGTGCGCGCGTGCAGTTGGTAAAATATGACTGTATGTAATGTAATGTAATTTTGGCCTTGTTTTTTTTATTAAGATATTTGTTTTACTTTTCATGCCTTTATTGATAGATTTTTTTTACAGTATTACGACAGGAAAGGGGGAGAGAGATGGGGGGGGGAAGCAAAGGTCGTCGGGTCAGGACTCAAACCCGCCATCAGGCTGGAATCGTGCCTGGACCGCTCGACCGCGGCCCAGGCCCTGTGAGGGCAGTTTAATCATATGGCTGAACTCTAATTCCTAAACACTGCCCAGACCCAGGCCCTGTGAGGGCAGTTTAATCATATGGCTGAACTCTAATTCCTAAACACTGCTGTGAAATACAGCACGGTTGGTATCACAGTCAGAGTTGCATATGTGTCAGTGGAACACCAGTCATTCCAACCATCCAGTAAGCCAGCCTGTCAGTCATCTGCCCTGTCCCAAAAAAGCTATACTGTAAACATCAAGCCCAGTATCCAGTCTGAGTCAGCCAGCCTGTGGCAAGATTCCATCCAGCCGAGATACCCAGGCAGCCGGGCATAGTAAGCAAGCCGTTTCGTGCGTATAGCCTCAGACATTGCTGCAAATAGCACCAGCTGATAAAGGCAGAGGACCATCTGCCGTGCACGTGGAGCAGGAAAGGGTGGAACTGGGTGTGTGGTGGAGGGGTTGGGGTTGGAGGGAGGGCAGGAGAGCTAAGGGGATGAGCAGAGAAAAAGCCCTCACGTGCCGCTTTGCTTTCCTCTGGCGGAGAAGAGCCAGAGTGTAAGTGGGTTAGTGACTCAGTCAGACGAGGCAAAACGCACTGGGAGGAGCAGGAGAGCAAGAGAACATGCAGAGAGTGGCACAGAGAGACAGACAGACACACAGACAAGACAGACAGACACACAGAGAGACAGACAGACACACATACAAGACAGACAGACACACAGAGAGACAGACAGACACACAGACAAGACAGACAGACACACAGAGAGACAGACAGACACACAGACAAGACAGACAGACACACAGAGAGACAGACAGACACACACACATACAAGACAGACAGACAGCGTGAGGGAGCAGGAGAGAAGGATAGATTCAAAGAGCGAGAGAAGTATAGTAGACTGTCAGAGAGGGAGAGAGTGAAAGAGATTGAGCAAGAGATATAAAGAGGGAAACGAACAAACAAGCACACAGGGCCATGATAATGACACTCACACAGAGTGTGTATGTGTGTGTGTGTGTGTGTGTGTGTGTGTGTACGTGCGTGTGTGTGTGTGTATGTGTGTGTGTGTGTGTGTGTGTGTGTGTGTGTGTGTGTGTGTGCGCGCGCGCACGCTGCACTCACACACATGGAAGCATATACAGCTACAGTAGATCATTAAGCAACCACACGCACGCACGCACGCACGCACGCACGCACACACACACACACACACACACACACACACACACACACACACACACACACACACACACACACACACACACACACACACACACACACACACAATAATGTACTGTATATCCAACATCAAAACCTTCACTGAGGTAGGCCAGACCTCCCCAATGTCAGAGCTATAATAATCTGTCTGGCAGAGTTTCAAAGACTCTGCCTTACTGTAATTTGCAGAGTACTAACTGCCTTAATTGAAGAGTTTCAAAGACTTCAGGATTCACAGTTTGTTTACTATGTCTTAGGCTGCTAATATCACATTATCATATATGAATCACTGCAAACAAATATAGCCTAAACATAATTATTTCTGAGGCGGCTCAGATCCTTTGTTCAACCATGCAGTCTGTGGCTGGTGCCGTCTTCTTTGGCCACAACAGCATAAAACACAAACACAGACTCAACAATGAAGAATGGCTCATCTGTGCTAAACTGGATGATATGGCGGAGGTGAGAACTGGGAGGAAGCTGGAAGCTCTGGTTAACCCCTCCCATCCCCTCCATGAGGAGACTGAGCAGCAGTGGTAGGCCTACATTGGGCGGCTGTGGCTCAGGAGGTAGAGCAGGTCGTCCAATGATCCATGGGTCGGCGGTTCGAATCCCGGCTCCTCCTGTCTACATGTCAAAGTGTCCTTGAGCAAGACTCTGAACCCATAATTGCTCCCGACGTGCAGGTTGGTGCCTTGCATGGTTTTTCGCCGCCATCTGTGTATGAATGTGTGTGTGAATGGGTGAATGTAATGCACAATCTATGTAAAGCGCCTTGGATAAAGGCGCTATATAAATGCACCATTTACCATTTACATTCATCCGACCACAGCAGAAATATACCTACTTCTAATCAGTGTTTTCTTATTGGAAAAAAAATTGCTGACAATGATATAGATATAGAAAACTTCCCATGCCCCAACTCCCTATAAACTTCAATTTGAGGCCAATAAGATGACCTTTCTATCTTGAAAATTACTCTTTCCAAAAGTCTGCACTACCTCAAATCGGTGAAAAATGTATTAATTAATTGTATTCATGGAAAACATACATTATGTACTCAGTTTTCCTAGAACTTCCAATAAGGAACACACAACATGAAATGAACTGCCCTTACACGGATTATCTAATCTAGACAGTCGAGTCCAGTCATTTCTGCTCGCATCAACTCATAATGTTGATATTGGGAAAATGCTTCATTCATTAAGGTATTCATAGGCTGACCTCTACCGGTATGCATTAGTCATTACAACACATTGTTTAAACCAAATTACTGTAGGCCTTAACAGGCCTGAGTTGTTTTGCATCAGTTTCTTATGAATATTTAATCGTAAAGTTTGCAGTGAAGTTATAGAAACAGATTTTTAAAAAAAATATAGCATAGCCTATGTCCAACGTCACTTTATGATTTAAGCATACATACTACTCCTAAAACGGAAGTGCTAATAGGCTATTTAACCGTTACAACACAAAATAATATTTAGGCCTACGGCGCATTGCGACATCGTCGTGCGATTAATTTAAAATTGGTCATTGCACATCTGTGTCTCCCATTGAGCTCTCGGGCTCCCGTCATCTTTTGTAATTTGTGGTTTCACCATTCCTCCACAAGATGGCATCAAGACACATCCAATGGAAGTGCATTATTTGCTGTGACATTGAATGTCAAGGCAAACAGTATAGGCTAAGAAACATGGCAGTGCCATAGTCACTGATGATCGAATGTAGTGAAAATATGATTGTCAATGCTATGTGCTCTTAATTCTATTTTTTATTTTATTGTATCATTATTTTACTGCAGCAGCCCCCATTCATGCAGATTCTAGTGGTTGCTAGTGGAAAGGCCACCATGGGGTCACCAAAATATGCATAGGGTTCATCCTGGAACCTTCGGTTAATGAGATATGTACAGTATTTAGAAATGTGTTGTTTGGGACCAAAGTGGCGAACGGATAATTTGACAGACAGACAGACAGACAGACAGACAGACAGACAGACAGACAGAGCGACAACGCTCCACACGTCCCAAACTCTTCTCCCTTCTGGCTCCAAAACTGTGGAATGCACTCCCCGTTGCAGTCAGAACTGCAGCATCACTCCCAATCTTCCGCCGTAGTCTGAAAACCCACCTTTTCAGACTCCATCATGGCCCATAGCACTTACCCTACCCCCTTAGACAGCACTTTTTAGACTTAGATAGCATTTGATACAGACTTATAGCATGTTATGTAGACAGCACAATAATTGCATTGTATGTAGTCATAGCACTTCATAGTATATATGTACAGCATAGTATAGTATATATGTATAGTTTATATGTACAGTGTCATTATATAGATATGTTCTAGCTACGTTCTTAGCTTACGCATGTTTCTTGATAAATGCTTTTTATATATGTGATGTATTCCCATGCTTTTGTTCTTGCTTAATGTAAATCGCTCTGGATTAAGAGCGTCTGCTAAATGCCTAAATTGTAAATTGTACAGACAGACAGACACTGTTGACTAGAGCAACCAAGACCGACCGACATATAGGCCTACATAGCTATTCTTATAGCCCCACACTGCGAGTGACTATACAAATCCAGTCTTCTCTTCAGTGAACTGCATTCTACAGACTGTGTGCTGCAGTATGTTTATCACTGTGCCGCCTGCTCTCAAGGGCACATTGATAGCATGCGGGTTGTTTACAGAGAGAGGGAATAGCACACACTTAGCTATACAGTACATTAGAGTTTTGTAGACTACTATAATAATAATAATAATAATAATAATAATTGTATCCTGTAGATACAATGTAAACATGTGAGTCTATTGTAATAGTGCTTATAATCACACATACAATGCATTTACCGTATGTTCATATTACGTGCAGAGATCTACATAAGGAACATTTTGATGAACTAGCCTATGATATTAGATGGATCAGATGAGGTTATTGATTATATTGTTATCCCATATATTCTTTCTTTAAAATAAATGCAAAAATGTGCTTACTGTTTTCATTGAGATACTTCAAACTTGCATATTATCTTCAAATAGATTATTTTGTTTGAGATAATGTGATCTTCCATTGGAAAAGAATGCATGCTAGATAGGCCTACAGCAAGTCAGATAAAGTTGTATAGGGATTCATTTATTTAATCTCACTGGTGGCCACCAGACCACCTGTACAATCCATGTTTTCACATTCTCTTTTCATGGTATTTGCAAAAAAGAAAAACAAAGAAACTGAAAAACATAAAGTGATGGATTTTGACTAATGACATATGTTTTCCATGCTTTCATGTCTGTGAAAACATTAGGATTATATGGGTTATGTTAGGGTCAACCACAAAAGGGCTGCAAAAACAAAAATCCCAGATTGAAAAGATAGTGGTTGTTCCATAATCCCTTTAAATTTAAAGAGATCTAGGCATTCATTCTCTGTCGCTCACATGCAGCACATATAACCACATCCTCATTATTTGCCAAAACTGTGGTTCAGCACATTTTGCATATCATTTGTATTTACAACTACTTCCTTTTTTCCTTCTTTTTTACAGTTCAATGTGTCCATAGAGATAAGTAAAGTGGTTGAACAAGTACCCTTGATGATACATCGCTCTTTATCATCCACTTAATGGTGTGTGGTGGGTAGTGTTTTTGTGTGAAAGTACACAGTACACAATACGGCGACTGTGGCTCAGGAGGTAGACGTAGAGCAGGCCGTCCAATGATCCATGGGTCGGTGGTTCGAATCCCGGCTCCTTCTGTCTACATGTCTAAGTGTCCTTGGGCAAGACACTGAACCCCAAATTGCTCCCGATGTGCTGGTTGGTACCTTGCATGGCTTCCGCTGCAATCGGTGTATGAATGTGTGTGAATGGGTGAATGTAATGCACAATCTATGTAAAGCGCCTTGGATAAAGGCGCTATATAAATGCACCATTTACCATTTAATCCAGTTAATTCACCTCTGAGTATACAAATAGTGTACAACAACACACAATAGTTTAGCAGTTTAGCAGTTTCAGTGGGTGATTTCTCATCCAGGATTTGTACAACATTCGGGTGTGTGGCTTGCATATTTCTAATGGCATGTTGTCAATAAGCAGATGGGGAAAATCCTACACTGCCCTTTGATACCTAAACAGTGCTTACTGCCAAGGACTCATGCATATAGGATTGGGATTTATTTCCAGTAGCACTGTTTAGTCATAGCTCTTTCATTGTGTGTGTGTGTGTGTATGTTTGTGTGTGTGTGTGTGCGTGTGTGTGTGCGTGCGTGCGTGTGTGCATGTGGTGTGTGTGTGTGTGTGTGTGTGTGTGTGTGTGTGTGTGTGTGCACACGCGTGCGTGCGTTCATGCGCGTGTGTCTTCATTATTTTCTGTCGGTAGCAGACAACAAACAATGTATAATCATGTTTCAGGAGCAGGGCAAAGGGGTTCCATGTGCCTCGAGCCAAATTAAGGCTGGTCCGGTGCATCTCACATCTTCATCATAGACCCGATGAAGATGTATTGACATTGAAACGTTGTCACGTTCGCCTGCACCCTGTTATTAAAAAAGGGTGTTAATTGTCAGTTTGCTCCAGTGCCTTCCTTCTTCATATAATGATGTGTGTACTACTGTGTGAAAGAACAAGGGTGCAGAGAGAGAGCGAGAGAGAGAGAGACTTGAAATGAAGTGGCTCTGGTGGTACTGTACACACTACACACAGCTACACAACTGTGTCAATTGGCCTCTAAAATAGCACCCAGCAGAGAGGCACCAGTTTGCCAACTCTACATATGCCAACTCTGTTGTGGAGCCAATATATTGGCAGAATTATTCATGGCAGCCCAGGCGAGCATTAGTGAGGCTCAGAAGGATTTCTGGCACGTCTGTCCTCCTTTCAACAAGTGTTGTAAGACATACCTAATTTGACGGTTGGTAATAAAGGTTTGATTCTTCTGCTATAAGTATACTGGGAATCCTTCCAAAGGGAAGGATTTTTCATGAATAATAGTAGAAGAGTGAGTCAGCTTAGTTTTCTCTGGATCCTGACTCGAGTCCCCAAAAAGTATAATGTTCAATTCAATTCAAATTTACAATTTACAATTTAGGCATTTAGCAGACGCTCTTAATCCAGAGCGACTTACATTAAGTAAAAACATATATAAAATGCATTTATCAAGAAACATGCGTAAGCTAAGAACGTAACTAGAACATATCTATATAATGACACTATACATATAAACTATACATATATACTATACTATGCTGTACATATATACTATGAAGTGCTATGACTACATACAATGCAATTATTGTGCTGTCTACATGACATGCTATAAGTCTGTTTCAAATGCTATCTAAGTCTAAAAAGTGCTGTCTAAGTCTAAAAAAGTGCTGTTTAAGGGGGTGGGTAAGTGCTATGGGCCATGATGGAGTCTGAAAAGGTGGGTTTTCAGACTACGGCGGAAGATCGGGAGTGATGCTGCAGTTCTGATTGCAACGGGAAGTGCAATTGGAGATGAGAGGGGTTCTTCAGGATAGGGTCCAGCTTCCTCCTCACCTCCCCACCACAACCACCTCCAGACTGTCCAGTTTAACTCTCCAGCTATGGAGCTAACCTTCCTCACCAGTATGTTTGTTGGCAATGGCATCCCTTGTGTTGATGTTAGCCTACCCAACAGACCATGGAAAAGAAGAGACAGTGGCTACTACAGACTGGAAGAACATCTGCTGCAGCCTGTTGCACACATTGAAGGACCTGAGCCATCAGCCATCCCATCTCTTTTCTTTCTTTCTTTAACCTTTATTTATTGTCCCCTAGGGTAGGTACCCTCACAAAAACATGCAGTAATCCTGGTCTCTAAACAAACTGCCTCCCCCTGGCCAGCCGGGGTGCCTGATGGAGGGGAAAGGAACTGGTTGGAATAACGTGTTCCTTCCACGCGCTACGTCCAACCAGGGAAACTCCCCCCTGTCACGTGTAAAGGAGCAACTTGGACACTCAGGCAGGAAGGAAGCATGAGTTCAAGTCCGTTGCTCTCCCCATGTCCCCCATATATGGGGACTAGGTTGGCGGAGGGTGTGTAGAGAGCCCAGGATCACATTAGATAATTGGCACAGGGGTGAAAAAATGGGTTACAAAATCGAGGGATAAAAATGTAATAATTTTTTTTTTTTTAAAAACGTTATTTATTCAGGGAAGTCAGTTGAGAGCAAGCTCTCTTTTTCAATAACGCCCTGATTACAGTACACATAACATACAATATAAACACAAATACATTACAGGATAAGAAACAGTTTAGAGTGAACAAGTACAGCTGGATCTCAAATGGATCCTTACAAGTCTTTTAAAACGTTCAAGTGAAATCAAGTTGTTCAGTTTTAAGATTGATTGTAGACAGTTCCACATGTGAGGTGCATAGTAATGAAAGGCTGTTTTACCCAATTCAGAATTCACAATGGGGATTTCTAACATAAGGTAGTTTTGGGAGCGGGTGTGATGTTGGCCAGTTTTGGGATGTAATAGGCTGCTAAGATATGTAGGCATTTTTTTAAGTAAGGCTTTATAGATAAAAACAGCGCAGTGTTGTTCTCGTCTCTTAGCCAATGAAGGCCAACCAACCTTTTCATACAACCTACAGTGATGGGTGAGGAACCCATCTCCAGTTATAAACCGGAGGGCAGAGTGGTAGATTGTGTCGAGTGGTGTTAGTGATGACGGAGCTGCATGCATATAGATAATATCACCATAGTTGATATCTGATAAAATTGTGCTTTGAATCAGCTGCTTCCTATTGTTTGAATTGAAGCAAGCTTTGTTTCGAAAGAGGAGTGCTAGTTTTGGTTTCAGTTTAGTGACGAGTTGTGAAATGTGGGTTTTAAATGATAGTTTGTCGTCTAACCAGATGCCCAGATATTTATAGATTGAGACTCTTTCAATAGGAGTCCCTTCACTAGTTGTTATGTTAAGGTTTGTTTGAGTGGCATTTGGTTTTCTAGAGAAGACAATGAATTTTGTTTTTCCAGGGTTTAAAAGCAGTTTACCCTTCCTGTGTAGAGCATAATAACTCTATGGTATAGACTGTGTAGACTAGACCGAGTGTGCCTGAGGGCCACATGCGGCCCCCACCTTCACTTAATGCGGCCCACAGGTTAAGAAGCAAACATGACCCGCTTTAAATACTTCAGTCTATATTGGTATAGCTTAATGAGTCAATGACTGTAGTATTAAAATTGTGTTATCTTTTTTATGTCCAATATATTTAAGTTCATAATGTTTACATAAATGTATAACTAAATGCATTTGAAATTAAATAAACATTTTACTTTTCAGGATTTCAAGTTAAAATATAGAGGTATAAGAGGCGTCTGTTCTGTCCTACAGGCTACAGCAATGCAATGTGGCCCCCTGGAGTGACAAGTGAGTGTGGAAATATAGTGGCCCTCTCCTCCATCATCAGTTTCCCATGCCTGATTGCATGTTTTTGTGTGAAAGTACACAATACACTCCAGTAACCTCTGAGTATACAAATAGAGTGTAACGAGATCGAATCGATCGATGCACGTTTTTACTTACTGTAGGCTTATCTTTTAATATCTCAGTGATATTAAAGCATCATAAGCAGAGACGATTCTTACGCATATTTATTTGAGACTCAGTTTTCAACAAATGTCCTCTCTTCTCGTCTGTACCCTGGCAGTGGCCTCACTGGCCTGTCATATCGCCATAATTAATCAATACCCTACTCGCTGAAAGGGCTAATAATAATAATACAGGAGAGGAGAGATCAACATTCCATTAGAAGTTCCTCTCGCGGGACTGTCCCGGCCCGAAACATCGCGAAGTTTCCTTCCATTTAGTATTTTGATGGCAGCCAGGCAGCAGCAGGCAGCGGCAGCACAGAACAGCCAGGGAAGTCCAAGAAAGGTGGAGACTCCTGGATAACTTCCTGCACAATAATCCACATCCACAAACCACCGAGTAGATACGTTTTTTTCGGGAGGCTGCTGCTGGTGGAAAGACGAATGGATATACGACGCATTTTGCTCATTTATCGGCGGTGAACCGACCAAATCCACTTCCAGGCGTTAGTAAATAGACATCTACCTGGCTAGTAGCTAAGCTAGCATAGAGGGCTGCAGGATAAGATTCCCAACATTTGATAGCGAGGCGGTGCGGGCTTCGAAGCGCAGGAATGGGTGAGTTTTCCCACCGTGTGTCGATCGTGTGGTGTTGCCAGTGGTGTGGTGTGATGTGTACGTAAATACGTTATATTACATTTTCTCGGCGTCGCCGAAGGAAGTTGAGCGCAGAATAGATCAATCATCAAGCCAGCCATGTATCAAGGATTCCCCTGGTATTGATCTGTACTACACGCTTTGCCAACTGGGAGTAAAGTTAGCTCTGCAGTTAGCTGGTTAGCTTAGCGAACTATAGCTAGCAAGCTGGTTTAGCTGGATAATGGCCAGTATCGAATGTTAACTTGAGTCTTGAAGTCTTGAACTACTTCTCTGACTGTAACCAATGTCAATGTGGCATTTTGTAAGTGGTACTACTAGCACAGCAGTCGCGAAGCCAGTGAAATAAACCTGGGTTCAATTTCTAACTCTGACCAAACTTTCATGTTCTCTGCAGTGACGTTTTCTCAAGTCTGGTCTCAATTCTATTCCAGAAATCATAGTAGCGTCTTAAATGTTTTCTGCGTGAAACCTTTCCATTTCCTGTCTTGCTGACTTACTGACAAGATTGCGTGCTCTGTGTGGAGAGTCTTGACATTCTTTCCATTTGACAGCCATCATGTCCAGTCCCCACACCCATCTGCATTCTGCACCTTGTAGTCCAAGGTTGAGTCCATGGGCTCTGTGTTGTGAGAGAAGAGCCAGAATGCTCACCTGACAAGAGTAATTATGTATTTATTAATGAGTTTGGATCTCAGGGTGATGGAGTGAATTTCATTAAGGAGGATTACATAAGGTAATGTTTTTTTATAGGCCTGGCTGTGGCTTCACTGGTCAACCTGTGAACTGTGGAACATCACATAGTAGGTAATGACTCTAGACTGTATGAATAGTACTCTGGCCAACAACAGTCACAGTCAAAACTCCGACAATGCCACCAAGGGCATTTTCTATATCGTTATTTTGAGTCACTAATAAACCTGGATAATGTTTTACTATTTTACACTTTCCTCAAGGTGAGTTTCTGTATGAGGGCATGACTGTTGGCTCCATTTAGGGGAAACAGCCTTTCTCCTGGTCAAAACAACAGACCTAAATCACAAGCTTACTGTACTTTGTGTGAAATGGTCCCAAGTTCCTCCAACTTGTGAGCTCGCTGAGCTGTGTGATTTCTGGGATTGTGTGTGTGCTGGTAAGATTGTTGTTCAAAGTCTTTGCTATGCAGTGAAACGGGTTACGCAGCCTAGCTTGTCTGTCTAACTTTTTAAAGTTTGCGTATTCAGCCTCAGAAGCAGAGCTGCCAGTTAAGACCTTATTATAGCGTGCCGTGCACAAGGAACTTGGTCACATTGGTGGTTAAAGTCAAGTACACATAAAGCAGTGGCAAAGACAGAAACCGTGAGGGTTAAGCGTACGTAGGTCCCTTGTTGAATTTCCCAGACGCTCAAGCTGTGTGTTGTGAATGTGATGGGTTCACTGTGGTATGCCTCTTGATACAGGAGATTTGTTGCATAGCTTACCTCCTCTGTTTGAACATGTCCTGCTTAGTTGTGTAACTTAAGCGAGCCCCTCACATTCTGTGGTCACACACACTAGTATGACATGGTTTAAGCTAGCTACATGCATGCACCCTGCTTATTTGGTTAAATTATTTATGTATTGGAACTATAATATAAGTGGACTAATTGGAATATTATTGTTCTCTGTCAGGGCTGTATAAGAAGACAGTTCGGCTGTTAACTTCTCACAAGTCTATAGTTTCTATGAAATATTTTTTTTATTACGACTGTGGCTGGTACAAGAGTCACGCGAGAGAGACTCTGAGTAGAGTCGCTGCTTCTTCGCCTGGAAAGGAGACAGCTTAGGTTACGGGCATCTGGTTTAGGATGCGCCTCGAGCGTCTCCCTAGGGAGGTCCTCGATGCGACGTCCCACTGGGAGGAGACCCCGGGGCAGACCAATGATCAAATGGAGGGATTACCTTGACTCACTGGCCTTGGAACGCCTCGGGATCCCCCAGGAGGTGGAAATGTTGCCCCCGTGACCCGACTACGGATAAGCGGTTAAAGATGGATGGACATTTTTATTAGGATGACTGTTTTCATGACGATGATGATGTTATTACCATACATTTAATGTTGTTACAGGCCTCTTCTAAATCAATGAATCAAAGTCTAACACTTCAGTTGGACTGAACTGCGGTTCTCAAGAAAACCTGCAGATAAGAAGCTGAATTTATTTTAAGAGGCCTCAAAAGAGAGTCATCGTGCCATGATTCCACTGCCTATTTTATCACCCATGGATTTTTAGAGTATACCATAACCTCCAAATTATCATTCTTCTACAGTAGATATGACCACAAGTCACAGAGTACATGCTAGTTTATCAGAATCTAGTGGTAGTAATTAAGTTCCTTTCCCCTTTTTAACATGTCATTTTTTGACAGAGCTTAGTCTAATCAGGTTTGTTTGTTGATGTTTTGAGGTCAGTTAATTTGCAATCTGACTAACCTAAATTGGGCTACTCCAGTTAAGGGAAATATCCATTTAACCCCCAGAGTTAAATTAAAGCTGAGGATTTTAAAGTGTATAGTGGCCATACATACAGTAATGGCTGTTTCTTAGGCTACTTACTTTGTCACCAAACCCCAACCCTTCTTGGAATGATGATTTCTATTTTCTAACATAAAATGTAAAATAAAAAAAATCCACAGTTAACCATAAGTATTACAAAGATGCACAGTTTGCACATCCCCCTTCAAAAAAGCTGCCATGGCATATTTTTGAAGGGGATGTGATGACTCTTGAGAGTCACTGTCAGTTCACAAATCATCACAATTATCCTAACTTCCTAACTCAACCATCAAACCTTTAAATGACTCATCAACACAGATGTCACTGCAAAACTGTGCTTCCATTCTTTTGTGTTTTAGACCTTAAAATGTGCACTTGCACAAAGGTGAAAAAACGAGCAATGCCGAGCATAATATAATCGTGGTCAGCACTCTAGTTTCAGTATGACTGTATAGTTAACTATAGTGAAATACAATCCCTGGTTCTCACTTTTACCACCCACCCTTGATCAGTTTCTGTTAACTTGCCCTAAAGCGCCCTGTGTTACTGTTTTCTTGACTCATGTACCTTGCTGATGCTAGGATATTCTTTAGCCTACTTGCAAGTTACAGGTCAAGTTTGGTTATTTACAGTGTATAAGACTAAGAGTTGGATGGCCTGCTCAATGCTCATGGGTACACACCGGCCAACTGTATTTCTTTTCTTCCCCCTCCAAATAGGGAAGCATGTTTGCAACACTTGACCTTTCGTGGCCTGTTGATCATACACTGTATTTTCCACATTGTAATTGTTTGAGACATCTCTTTTTGTAAGTGCTTGGCTGAATTATGTTTTCATGTTTGTTGTCCAATAGAGCACCGAAGTCTGACGTCAATATTGGTAGAGGGCGCAAATCCACGGGTTCATGTACTTTTTATTTGCATTGTCATCTCGGCCGTGGATGGATTATGGATATGAAGAATCAACTGACTGAGAGAAAACGCTATTGTTACTGCTACTGAATTGGTTACAATTTCACTAGAAACGGACTGTATCATGACTGACTGTCGCAAACGATGCAGAGATCAGAGACACCACACACACACACACACACACACACACACACACACACACACAGCTCCCAGCAGGTGTGAATGTGGTTGCCAGTGATCTCCCAGCAGGAGTGACTGTGTGGATGCCAGTATTCATTCACCCAAACCTTAGCTCCTAGCAGGTGTGTGTGTAGATGCCAGTGTCCAATCTGTCCATTCACTCAAACCCTAGCTCTCGGTGTGTGTCTGTCTTTACTAGTAGGTGGCAGGAGGGTGTTGCTGAGAAGTACACCAATGGGCCTAATGTGTTCAGTGAACCTACCTTGGGTAAATATTACTAAATACAGGTTTATGGTCAAGGGTTGAACTATGGTGCCAATAATAGCCTATTCCACGCACTCCCTCCTTCCTCTTGTTCTCCAGTAAAGTACAAGTGCACCTCCTTGCCAAAGTCTTCTTTCTAGCCGAGTCTCTGCACATACATTAAGACAAGTAGTTAACTCGGAATTCAACGTCATCTTAGGAAACGTCAACACTCCAATACATGTGAAAAGAACAGATTGGACAGACTTCTTTTTATTTTCTCCAATGTATTTATCCATTTTGCTCGCCAGTGGCATCAGTCTCTCTCCCAAGGTGTCTCTTCCTCTCTATCACCATCTCTGTTCAACCCATTGCGGCCTTCCTTCATATCGGCAAGCTCACAAATCAGTGTGAAAGAATGTTTCCTTTTCCCTGACTGTGTGCATGTGTGTATGAAAGAGCACAGAAAGCCAGTGTACAGGAGGAGTGCAGAGTGCAGGCTGGATTGGCCTGCGGAGAATGCGTCTGCCTGGCACTCTGCTCGCCTGTGTGGCCTTGAATACCCCCCCCCCCCCCCCCCCTTCCTCTCCTCTTCCTTCCTCTCTCTGTGTTCTCTTAAATTATATCGATCGTCCATCTCTGTCGCATGCATGCAGTGCCATGCACTTTCTCCAAGCATCTGTGTGATCCGTTTTTTTTGTCTTTCTCTTTTTTTGGCATGATCCCCTCATCTCCGGTTCTCTCGATTCTCCCCATTAGCACTGTGCACATACAATATGTCAAAAGGCGATGTAAGGGCCACGTTGTAGTACTTGAAACGGACTCTCCACCAGGACCAGGAAGTACGTTTGTGTGTGTTTGTGTGTAAGGGGGTGTGGGGGCATAATAATCTGGGACCTGCTTTCCTCTCTCTTCCTGTTCACTTCAGCTGAACTCGGAGGATGTGCTCTTTCCAAGCTGGCTGCTTTAGCCATCACCATGCTGCCTATAGAGCCAAATAAAAATATATTACATATTTAGAGGCACATTTGATAGTGGGTTCACAAAATAAAAAAATTGTCATTGGTCACGCTTTAAAAGAAGAGAAAAAAAACGTTTTGTCTCAAGTTCTCAGGGTACAGGCTACAGTGAACTCGAGGCTTTTTTTTGTCTTTTTCTTCTTGAAATTCTATAGAATAGAGGGTATGCGCGTGACATCATCATCAAACCCGGAAGTTATGCAGGAATGCCTACTGAGTGACAAAAAACTACTTTCTGGCCTTGACAGCCCATTCATCCAAACAGAAAAGTCTTATCTGATTGCATTAAACAACATTAAACAATGTTAAACTCACTTTGCATGTTGCTTTGCCACTCAATTTTCCACTCGATGTGCCATTCACTTTAAGCATGCGCATACCCTCTATAGTTGTGACTGTGAAAAACACATGTTTATATATTAAAATAAAAACTCTCCAGGCTGGTAGTTTAGATGGGAGCTCAGCACTGAGAGGTAAATTGACACCGCAGGGAGAGGAGAGAAAAGATAAATTAGTGCTTCTGATAATACAGACGGGGCTTTGAGCAAGACTGGGCATGGCGGAGGTATGCTAAAGAAAACACACTCATCATGTGCCCTTGCACACTTCCACATGGTAATGGAATAGCCATTAACTCTGTAGGACACGGGCTGCGAGAAATCGAGGAAGAATTTGTTACTTCATGTTCTTGACATTCTGTGATAAAACAGACCCCATAAGAACAATTGCTTTAGACTTGCCAAAGTATCTTGAAGCATACTTTGTTGTTGTTATTGAGACAGACGGCAGTAAAGATGATTGAGAGACTATGTAGAGGCAGTCACAGTAGGAGGTCTTTGAACAGGCCAGCGGTGGCACGTGTTGTTCCTTTAACCACTACCCCATGCACGGGCACCTACCACTGTTTAATGACCATCCTCTGTTGCCAACAGGAGACTTCTCAATCACAGCCATGAGACATGGCTTTATTGCTGTTGCTTTGAGCCTGGAGTGGGGCAGGAAGGGTACATTCAGCAGCAGGGAGTAGCAAATTGCACACACGCACGCACACACGCACAATAGCCTTGACTTTCAGCGAATGCGGATTATTCTAGGACTCTAGGTCAGTGCTTCTTCACTATTTTCAAACTGGGACCTACCTAGCTGTCAATGGTGAAGTCTAGGCAAATCTAGGCTGTTGCAAGGAGTTGTATTGGTGTGCCTTAAAACTAGTTGCAACTAGGTGCGTTGGTGTGGTTTGGGCCTAAGAATGTATCCCCAGACTTTTTGATCATCTCTTTTTCCGTCCACTCTCTTACGGCCCCCTTTCTCTCTTTCTCCATCTCTCTGTGGTGTTCTTCCCGTATCTCAACAGTTTTATGTAAGGAATTGTCAGCTGCCTGTCTGCGGTCCTGTAATGCCACACTGTTACTGTGCCTTTTTCCAAACTAAAATTGATAGTCAATCTCGAAGTTGAAATATCTTTCTCTCCCACTGGTCCGCTCTTGTACTTCCCGACAGAAAAGGCAGCTGCTGACTTGTGTTGCTCTGAGCCTGTTGAGCTTGGAACAGGATGCTCCATTGTATTGGTTAAGATTAATTGCCATACTTGATCATAAGATACCAGGGAAGAGCAGAGACAAGACTTTCTTGGCAGATATGTTTATTGGTTGATGATTTCTGAGACATCTGTGTGTGCACGCAACTGTGTTTGTGTGTAACCCTGGGCCTGCACACACATGGTGCTTGTGGCACAGTGTGCCTGTAAGAGTTGGGGCTGTTGGGGAAGACTGTCTATAGCTGGCAGTCTTGGTACACAACATCTACCTATAACTTTAGAGATGTCTGTGTGTGTCTGTATGAGGCAATGTCGCTGCCCCTCACTGGCTGCACCAATGGCTCTGAATTTGCACACAGGCATTGACCATTACCTTATGGAGGTCTTATTGAAGCCCTTTTTCACTTTATCCATGTGTACGCTGTTTATTAGCGCTTTTTGGAAACTGTTTAACACTGAGCGCAGTTTTCGCTGTCATGCGCATGCGCGGCGTTGTCGCGGTTACCGCCCCGCTTACAGTTTTCGCCATGGACACAACACGACGCCTACAAAACCACATCTCTCCACAATTAAGCTTAAGCTCAGCATCAGCAGAAAAGGGTACATTTCACTGCAATATGTGGCCCCACAGGAGTATTAGCAACTCAACGTATAGCGCAACGTTAGCAGCATGTTGTTTAGATAAATGGAGCAGGAGTCGGGACACAGGTGTGTATAACGACAGGGTGTGTGTGCATGTGTCGCGCCGACGGGACACGTGTTAGCCATTGATGCTAACCGCGTTATGATTACTAATGCACAATCTCTTGAACGAGACAAGCCTCTCTCTCTCTCTCTCTCTCTCAATGTGAGAGGCAAGAGACTATGCTTTGCTTGCTTCGTGGACCACTTGGGGGTCCGCGGACCACGTGTCTCAAAATACACACATCTATAATAGGCTATGATCCATCTTCGAACGGGTTAGGACTAGTACTACATAAAGAAGCAGACTGTAGCAGAGATGGTGCTCAGTGATGTTGGGTTTGTGTCCCGAGTCTCGGACACAAAAACCTGAAAGGAAGCGGTAACCTCAGTATCCATATGCTTCCACAGGATGCACCCTAATTTTCCCCCCGATAATGCTTTTTTTCCAGGTTAAAACCAGTCAACCTCTCTTTGAAGTTCGTTTGACATAATATAAGTTGAACACTGCACAGCACGTTTGTCATGAAAATGCCATGGGTTTTGTTTAAGAGCGACATCAACTTGTAATATATGTGGGGGACACTTGACTTGCACATCAAAAAAATTATGTTTAATAGTGTTTTAGAGAAGTTGTTAAACACTAAATTATTGTCAAAAATATACCAGGGAAATGTTATAACAAAAAAAACGTTTGCGTCATTGAAATAGTTAAGTACACACTACAGCATGACTTTAATTTGGTGTTGGAACTTGGAAGTGGTAAAACGAAAATGTAATGCATGTGAAATGTGTTGCAGCTTGTAAGTGTTAATTTGTAAGTGTTAATCCTGTAGAAATGTGTTGCTTGAGCTCGCCTGTGTGTTATTAGAAAATCCTGTAGACAAACGTCTAGTTTTTAAGATACACATGATGTTGTCTAACTACAGCAGCCCATATATACTGTATATTGTCTGTGACACCCGTATTATAGCCATGACTGAGTATCCTAGTATCTACCATTTACTCTTAAATGGTTTGCCCTATTTGTAAATGCATTTCCATGTGAGTGCCTGAATAGACCCACTGACCCACATCCACAGTCACATCCACACTAATGCCCTCATTGCCCTGCTGCAAGACCGGTCATGATGTCGGAATTGCATTGTCAGCTAGTGGCTAGTGAGACGGGCATTAGCAGCACAGACATGACCTCCTCCACACCTTAACAAATATAATTGAAATGCATTAGGTAAATTAATATTAATGCAGGTCACATAACTCACTCACTGGACTGCACACTGTGCACTGTGCAGTCCACTGTAAGTGCTTGATGAATGTGTTTGATTTGCTTATTATAAGTGTGTGTGTCTTTCCTAAATGCATCTCTCAAAGCTCATTCTCCTGTTTATGGAGAGAGAAGAGAAATGACAAAGATGAAAGCGCTACACACAGCTTTGAGTTTGGTGTGTCTATTGTTAACCACACTTAAACCCTCTAGTCTTAGTGTAAAAGACTTGAATTACAGCTGTTCTTTAACTGCTATTTACGTACAGTACATCTTAGTCGTCTACACCAAATCTCGTTGCCAGAAATAGAAGATCCACAAGCTCAAAACGCATCACATTGTGACACGTTCCCCCCCCCCAGAATAGGGATGCTGGAGTTCACGTGGTTAAATGCAATGTAATAAATATTCATTAAATTGCTACTGTTAATTTGCTTTACAGTGTCCTATTGCATATGTGTTTTTGTTGTTGTGTAACACTATGCTTATATTTACATTACTTGCATCATGGTTGTTGGCTATATTACTTGGGTTTTCACCCATATGTTCACTCTTTGCAGTTTGCCTGCCCTGAAGGCCCCCAGCCTCAATAGGACTCTTTGCAGTTTGCCTGCTCTGAAGGCCCCCAGCCTCAATAGGACTCTTTGCAGTTTGCCGGCCCTGTGGGCCCCCAGCCTCAATAGGACTCTTTGCAGTTTGCCTGCTCTGAAGGCCCCCAGCCTCAATAGGACTCTTTGCAGTTTGCCTGCCCTGTAGGCCCCCAGCCTCAATAGGACTCTTTGCAGTTTGCCTGCTCTGAAGGCCCCCAGCCTCAATAGGACTCTTTGCAGTTTGCCTGCTCTGAAGGCCCCCAGCCTCAATAGGACTCTTTGCAGTTTGCCTGCTCTGAAGGCCCCCAGCCTCAATAGGACTCTTTGCAGTATGCCTGCCCTGAAGGCCCCCAGCCTCAATAGGACTCTTTGCAGTTTGCCTGCCCTGAAGGCCCCCAGCCTCAATAGGACTCTTTGCAGTTTGCCTGCCCTGAAGGCCCCCAGCCTGGCTGGTACCAAAATGGCAGGAAGTTGTGTAGCTTTCTTTACACACAAAACACACCAACCAATCACCTGCATGCTTGCCTGTCTGTGGTTGTGTTTGATGTAACTACCAAGGCATTTCCTTTTGAGTGAACAAACCCAGGGTGCTTTGTCCACGCACGCACGCACGCACGCACGCACGCACGCACGCACGCACGCACGCACATGTACACGACACGTACACAGAGCTGTGTTTCCTGGGGTGGGGGTCTACATTATTTGGGAAAATAAACATAAGATGATGAGTCACAACAGTTCATTATTGAATGAATTTAGATTCAAAGTACCTTTTGGAGCAAGTGTCTGATTCCCCCTGGTGTTTACCCTAAACGCGTGGCCCGCGCGTGCATTTTTTTAAATAGGACTGGACCTAAATTAAACGCACGTGCGGGGGTAAACGCGCGCGTTTTGTGCGCGAAAAGCCTGGTGTAGCGTGGCCGTGAGGCCTACATCATATTTTCACTTTCTAAAGCACTGTCAACAATGTTTAAGACTGAGGTCAACAAAGTATAGCCTAAACATGCAGATTGCAATTGCCATGAAGTTGAAATACCTCAAGTTTACCTCAAAATGTACTGTATAGGCCCATAGTATTTTGGAGGAGAACTCTTTCAATGTACAAAACAAGACAACATTTCGATGGAAATAGAGCTAGGTGCAAATCTTGGTTTACAGCACTGAAATTAGGTTACGCCCAACTCCTGGTTCTAGCAGAGGGCCTAGTGGAAATGGAGAGGAATGCTGAAGACTCAGCGCTGGCTTGGTCTGGGGAGTTTAAATTGCTCCAAACCTCAGACTCAAATTGAGTAAAGTTAGTTGTTTGTCATGTGTTCATATCGGATATGTCAGAAAAGCTGGCTTCTGCGCCAGAGGTTGTTGATCTGAATACCTAGGTCTAGGAGAGGGTCTGACTCTGGGGCCACTCTTTCTTTCACAAATCACTATTGAATGAAATGAGGAATACTTAACATCCAAAATGACTCTTTGTATAGCTTGTCGATCTGCTATTTTCAAAACTATAATGGAATGGAAACGACACTAACTAATCTTGTATGGGGGTTCCTGTGACAAATACATTAATCTTGTGGTCCTTGACATGAAATTGTGTGAGACGAATCGCTGGGAAACACTGGTTTAAACAACCAGTTTAATAGACCAGCTCAGTGGCCTTGTGGTTAGAGTGTCCGCCCTGAGACTGGGAGGTCGGGGTTCGATCCTCGGCTGAGTCATACCAAAAACTCTGAAAACTGGGACCCAGTGCCTCTCTGCTTGGCACTCGGCATCAAGGGTTGGATTGGGGGTAAGTCCCTGCGACATACTAGCGGCATGTCCAGGGGGTGTACTTGTACATCAAGCTGCCTCACGCTACAGAAACAGGAGATAGGCTCCTGCCCTATGGGCCTCATGGCTCTGCAAGGCTACTTACTTTACTTTACACTTTAGGAATAAGCCCAAAATAACGCAACCCGCAACTACCAACCAAATTTTACAGAAAAATAAGCCTTATAATAAGCCGACATGACAACACTGCCTGTGAATGTAACCATGTGAGCTGTGAACCCGGGGTCTGGGAGGCGCTCAGGTGCAGCCCATTGGCTCATGAGTCATGACACTAGCAGTCGGGCACACAACCAATGGCACCGCTCATTCAGTGTTGCTAAGGGCCGATTCATACTCCTATTTTACCGCTGTAGTGCTGAAATGATTTCGGCTCGTCAGAAATTTTCAGTAGCACCGAAGAGCCGACTTTAGGATGGTACCCGCCCCCCCCGAACCTCAAATGACGTCACATTGTAGGCTCTACAGAGCCGAACCGACTTTTATTCGGCTCTAAAATAGGAGTATGAATCGTGCCTAAGATACCTCCCCCACCCCACACCCTGTGACGATGGGATCTATTTTCAAACCACAACAAGCTCTCTCATTTGGACAACATTTTATCATTTTATTACATTTGGGAAACTTAATAATAAAGTCAACTTAGTAGTACTAGTAATTTCAAGAACGTCAGATTTGTTATTATTGTAAAATTGAAGCTGTCCAGTGTCCACATAATGTGTACATAACGTATGTAAAATGTTCTCATATTGGAAGCCATTTCCTCCAGCTTAGTAATAGTCAGTGCCACGGCCCATGACAGATGAATGACTGTGGAAATAGAGTTATTTCCGCCAGCCACTGCGAGCTGTTTATTTTTTTCTCTCCCCTTTTTTGCTGTGCATAGAGCTAGCTCAGCAAGGCGTGAGGGAGGGCCTCAGTTAGCATCTTGTCCTGTCAGTGGTGTGTTTTGTTTACCACAGCAGACCATATCTCATCCTGTGGTTTCATGGACAGATGAGCAGAAATTACTGTCTGGGGCCCTGGCCCACTTGTGTGTGTGGGTGTGTGTGTGTGTGTGTGTGGGTGGGTGTTTCCGTGTCGCCCCAGTGCTACGTGTGTGCGCGCTTGCTGTGTCGCTGCAGTGTGTGTGTGTGTGTGTGTGTGTGTGTGTGTGTGTGTGCGCGCTTGCTGTGTCGCTGCAGTGTGTGTGTGTGTGTGTGTGTGTGTGTGTGTGCGCTTGCTGTGTCGCTGCAGTGTGTGTGTGTGTGTGTGTGTGTGTGTGTATATGTGGGGGATGCAGAATCTTTGCCAGATCAGTGTTGCAGCTGGAAAGGATCTATCATAAGATGTTTAAGTGCCGTGTTTAATTCCCTAGCTAACCAATGAAATTACATGCCAGCCAGATAATGTTTGAATCTATTTAAACTATTTTAAATCTATTGTAAATACTAAATTATTAATCGTTGGCTCTACTACATAATGTTTATGCTGTGGAGGAGGCTAGCCGTCTGTAAGAGCTCCGGTCTTTGTGTGTGTGTATGTCAGTGTCGAGACTCCACTCCAGAGCTAAATCTGGCACACTGCTGGACCGATCGGCGACAAATGTCTGCAAGGCACACTGCCAGTAGGTCAATGAAGTATCCCGGTACATAAGGTTGCCAACAGGCCAGGAAAGTTTGTTATGGGCGTGCACTGTTTGGTATTGAGTTGAGTGATCATAGAAGTAGCAGTTAATAACCAATAGACAATGACTTAGAGTAGATGAAGCATTGAGTGTGTTGTAGGTGAAGGATTTCTTATGACAGGATCACAAAGAAAAACAGTGCAAGGTTGATGCGTTGAGTCCTTAATTTGTAAATCAAGTTTGCTATTTTATAATGTTTTAATAATAGGGCAATGTTAAAAGGGTGGCATTTGTTCCTCGGCCTAGTGGGAATGTGCTTGCAAAACTTCACAGAAATCGCACACTGTGCTCATGATTTGAGGCATTTCGTTCAAAACGGAGCACACCAGTTTTGTGTAATGGCTATATAGATACTGTATACCGAATTGCGCGATGTCTGGAAAAAATCTGTCTACTGTCAAAAATATGTTTAGCCAAAAATCGGCCTGCTGGTGGCGCTGCCTATTCAGTATTTTAGCTGTGACGTGAGCACGTGAGATACTTCCGGGTCCTACTTTTGTGTCCCCATAGAGTTTTTTGTGTCCCCATAGAGTTATACTGTGACGCTCCGTCGGACTAAATCTGAGACGAAAACAACCACGAAAGTCTCATTTTACCGCTTTCCTCGCAACAGCAAAGCTGCGCTGCTCTCCCAAATCTGGCTGTGACAGGCCGTCTGCCCCACACGGAATGCTATCGCCATTGTGTCAACTAAATCCTCATTAATGCAAACTATAGATTCAACATACTCAAGCCTGCAAACATTCTAAATATGCCCCCGAAATATTTTACTGAGCAAATGGACTGTTACCACCTTCAATAATAATGATAATAATAGTCTTTATTGTCTATTTCTTTTTGTCATGGAAACGTGTACAAAACATTAATAATTCTACTCGAGTTGGAAGCATTAAGACCCATTTTAACCCTCAATGGCTTCCTTTCTGAAAAATAACGTCATTGTAAAAAGATTCATGCGTTTAGATATTCTATTTACAATGAGATGCGGACGGGAGCTGGTGCCACTTGGACCCGGACGTTACGTAGCACTACAAAATGACGTCTGACTTAAATACTGAATAACAGTGAAACATCTGGGGCAGAGGTTGACGTTGTTTTAATGTTAAATGCTGTGACCCATTGAAGTACTACTTAGTGCTTGAAAACACGGCTGTATGTCTGATCTGCGTTCAACTTCAGCTGCGGTTTCTCGCTTCACAACGCAGTAGCAGGAAAAAACTGATCTACTAGCCCACAACACATTGCATCCGCTAGAGATGCAACCGATCCGATATTATATCGGGATCGGCCTCCGATCCAGCGTAATTAATGTATCGGAGATCGGATTTGACGCAACCGATACACGCTCCGATACAGGAGGGGGAAACGTGTTTAATGTTTACTACAGTCCGTCCTGCTCAGACAGTGCAGTGAGCGAATCCAACCTCCAGTATGTAAGGCTACAGACTGCAAACAGAGACTATAGAAAAAAGCCCCACTAAGGTGCAATATGCAAGAGAATGTAATCACTTACACTTAACAGCTAGTATTAGAAGTATAAAGTTTACCCGTCGTCGCACGGATCAGTCAAGTCACTGTATGCGCAGTTCAGTTGTGTGGTGGAGACTTGATCATCTCCACACCACAGCTGCGTTCTGACATTGTTGTTGATGAGATTGCTCTTGTAATCCATTCTTCTGCTATATATTAACTGCACACACGTGCTGTTTAGCGCTATGTGATTCAATCTTTGTAACTTTATTATTGCCATTGGAAAAAAAATGCTGCTGTGACGATGATGATGATGAAGAATAAGCGCACGTTGTCGTCGCGGTTAAATCCGTCTTTATATAATTGGCTCAGTTATCAAACCATGACATTGTTGTCAGAAGCTCAAATATTGATTCAGATTGTAAGTTTAGTGCAATTCTTAAGACAAAGACAGAGTTTGCAAACTAAAGTAGCAAACACAACACCAGCACCATAACAAACGTCCTGAGACCTGAGGTATTTATTTTCTCCCCGAGTTCTGTCGGTAAGGCTCAAGGCTTTTGTCACATGATAGCGCAGCTGATTCCAGGCATCACATTAGGGCTAAAAGGTACCACTCCCACTGTACATAGCAATAATAATAATTACTATTATTATTATTAATAGACCATAGTATTAATGAACAGGTTACATGCAGGCATCACTTTAGGGGTAAAAAGGTACCTTTGCACATAATAATAATAATAATAATAATAAAATAAAATAAACCATAGTATTAATTAACAGGTTGCCATTTCCTTAAGGTTTACAGGTTAAACACTTATTATTCTTATTTTTAAACACTTAACCATAAACATCCCCTCTTTGAATTTAAATGTAAGGCATTTGTACATTATTTGCTATTTAGAGATATGCTGTGTATTACAGCCTTGTGTAACATTACACAACAAACAATATTAATAGTATGACTGCTCTATTATTTAAAGCCTATTCTTCAATTTAAAAAATCACACCCGTGTGAAGTGAGGGGCACTCTTATCATTGTACATCATCATGACGTAACATGTCTATTTGCTGTCAACAGGAATTTAATGTTTGTGTAAGACAAAAATCTACACTTAGCTGAATATAGGAGGGGCTTGCGCCCCTCAAAAATAAGGGGACTTCCCTCAAGTCAGACCACTCGTTAGTCAGACCCATGCTGCGGGTTACAAATCATCGTGGCTTGGGTTAGGTTAGGGTTTAGGATAGTGTTAATAATGGTCTGACTAAATTGAGATCTCTAACCAATGCCACGCTACCAAAAATAATGTCAATGCGCATTTTGTATTTTAATTTTTTGCTATGTAAAATATCGGATATCGGGAGTGTATCGGGAAATTTCAAAAATTAATATATCGGATCGGATCGGAATTGAAAAATCAGTATCGTTGCATCTCTAGCATCCGCGACGCGTTTTGTGGTCTGGTAGCTCGTAGGGCTGACCTTCGATCACGCTTTTGATGATCGACGCTTCGAAACGAATGACGATCGATCGTCGACGCTTCGTCATCCGACGGGGGGGGAGGGGGGGGGGGGGGGGGGGGGGGGGGCGTTTGCGCGGCGAGCAGTGACGCACAATGAATTAACGCCAGGGCTCCACCGGACGCGGTGCGTCTCCGTCGTGTGCGTCAAAAAACGCACCGGTTCAATTTTAATGCACGCGTTAATGTCACGCAACGCGGGCAGTGGAGCCACCCTTCATTGATTAAAAAGGGAACATTCCCTGACGGTGACGGTGATGGAGACGCGACGCTGACGCGCCCGGTGGAGCCCCGGTGTAAAATAAATAAAACAACGATATAGCAGAGAGAGACGCATGCTTGGATTGGTCTCAATTATTTTATTTAACAATAAGCAACAATTGTTGCTTTGACCCAATAAACATCCGACCGTAACAAGTCAACATTAAATAAAACTGCCTGACACAGGCATTACCTCTCAAATAAAAAATATATAATCCAAAGCAGCACAGGACGAACAGCATTTTGCATTTATATAAAGGAAAGGCATTTTCCTGATCTTGCCGTAAAATTAACTGAAATAAAGCGTCATTTAATCGAGGCTTTATGACAGCAGCGAGACAAGTGCTTGCTGCGAGGCGCACGCAAGCTTCTCACTGACCAGCTCTTCTTAAAGTTTACTTAGCCTACTTTAATAATATGACATAGTGTTGGATCTCCATCCTCCAGACAAACAAACCTTGGATTATAATTGGATTATGCCTATAATTCTTCTTTCTTCAAACCAGCACGAGCCACAACAAGGTAAGAAACTATATAATGATTCACGAACAGACAGCACCCAGGCAGGTATTCTTAATCGCGTCGCATTCCCATCAGAGAGAGAGAGAGAGAGAGAGAGAGGAGCCGTTCCATTTCAACTAATAAAAAAATGCCGTCTGCGACTCCGTGAGGCCCTGTGCGGCCGCAACTAACAAACAAACAAACAAACAAAGAGAACGCACTTTTCATGGCCACGGACAATAAAACTAACGAGAGCACTCAGCACAGAGCAGCAGTCTAACTGCGGAGGGAGGAAAATGACAAAACCAAATGAGAGCTGTTTCGGTTTGTGACATGACGTGCTGCGAGCTCGCAGATCTACGCTTCATGCAACAAATGCACCGTACGTTCGTTCTATTAAAGGGTAGATCGCTACCGTTTAGGGGCTGGGAGCAGCCCCCAAACAGGAGCGGGTCTACCCTTTATAGAACGAACGTACCGATATGCTGTGAGCTTAGCCTGTTGCTAACGTGACCCCCCTCCTCTCTCTCTCTCTCTCTCTCTCTCTCTGCCTCTCTCTCTCTCTCTCTCTGCCTCTCTCTCTCTCTAACGCAACTCTCTAACGCGACTCTCTCTCTCTCTCTCTCTCTCTCTCTCTCTCTCTCTCTCTCTCTCTCTCTCCTCCGTTGAAGTTGCAATAGTTGGATCACTGCAGTGCATTTAGCTCCCCTCTTGTATTTTAAAATGTAACCAAACTTTTCCACCCGTTCCACCCACGGCGCAAGTTACCATGAACGTGAGCCCACCGTGGCCCAGTCAGTTAAGAGTTTATTTGTCCAGTCTAACTTCGAAGAGAGGGGGAGAAAGAAAAACAAAGATAGGGATTGCATCCCTTGTGCATGCAAATTTATGTTCGTCGCAAACTACAGCAAGCCGCCTTTGTTTTAAATTGTCCCCCATTCGCACGTTGGCAAAGCCGTTCACACCTATGGCTGGAGATGCGTGTTTTCAATACCGGCGGCCCCGTCTCACCGTGCTGCGCGCATCACGTGATTAAATAAAATGTGGTATCGGATTGGTGCGGGGCGTACTTGAGTGAGGGGGGAGGGGGGAGAGGGGAGAGGGGAGGAGGCGTTGCGAGGTCTGCGAGGCGCCAGCATGCAGTATGGCTCGCGGACCAAATGGGGCCGGCTCGCGGACCAAAAGCGGCCGCTTTTTTTTTTAAATGACTATTCGATTTTTTATTTCAAGATCGATTCCCGTTCATATCGATCGATCGTCGATTAATCGATTTTTTTGGGTCAGCCCTAGTAGCTCGGAAAATACATGCTGAGCTCCGAGCTCTGGCTGAACTCCTCTACAGTTAACAAAAACTCGTCGGTGATTATCAGGCCTGGACTGACGTTATGTCCAGTGGGGAATGGGCCGCCCAAAGAATGGGCCGCCCCATTGCTTTAATATGTTTTTGGGCCATATTTCGGAATTAGAGCGGAGAGAGTGTGTGTCTCCTAATCCTATGCTTCCATTTGGTGACAATTTGACCGTTTACAGACGCGACCAACAAACCGTGTTTTCCGTTGCTGATGATCATCCACTAGCGGCTTCCTTTGACAATGAATGGTAGACTGCAATCTGCCCGTGTGAACGCAATGATTAATTGATTACAGCGCTAGCAAAAGACGCAAAACTTCATCGTGGTGTGAGCTTGTGGATCGGCAGTGGTATATTGCCTACTTCGATTGATGATATAGTGTGAAACTCATTATATACAGTTATAACTACATCTCAACTCATAACAAAAAATAAAGTGGCACGTCAGTACAGTTTATACAATCTAAACATATTTGACGCATCGCATCCGCATGTAATAAAATAGACCAACTGCAGGTGCCAGGGGGTGTCACAGCTGCCATCTAGTGGGCGAGTAGATGCTTGCACATTACAGTGATTAAATCCGACCGCAGAAAAACGCAAGAAACGCAAGGACTATGCATGTCTAAAAATAACCTTGCGTTTTTTGTGTCCGTTTGACTCCCCCACGCAAGGAACAAAACGGACTATGTAGAGGCCTTTAGCCAGTGGAGAGGGAGGGTGCCTCCTTGTTTCTAGGGAGAGGTAGCGCACGCACGGATGGATGGAAGACTGAATACAGAACTGAGAACTTCCTTTCACATTGATTAATATATTATGAACATTACTGTGAGGGTGTGCGGGTATCTCCTGCATTATAATCCCCACAATGAGATTCTGGCCCTGAAGGCAGTAGTTTAGGGAGCGCTTGTTCTATGGGCCGAGCACACATTTTAAATGTCAATAATGAATCGGACGATCATGTTCATTTTTATTGTTTGAAGCCAAACTTGCCTTTGCAGAGTTCTGTAAGACTGTTTGGATCTCAGCCTGAAGAGTGTAAAGATCCAACAGTAAAGGCTATATCTGTCAGCTAGGCTGGCAGTCTCTCGCTCTCTCCTCTTACTCTCATCCCACTCACAATACACGGGGATGCCCGTCTCTTTGTAAAGTCTAATTTGATAAGTGAGTTGTTTCAGATGTGGGCTAATGAAAGCTGATGTGAGACCGTTCAGGCCCTGGCTGCTGTGGTATTGTGGGCCAACTCTGATCTCAGAGAGACGCACGCATGCACGCACACTGGCAGGTTTTATAGCAGTTGTTATCATACACTGTTTTCTCAGTGCAGAATGGCTGACCTTGCTGTAACCCCATCCTTCACCCTTACTACAATGTTCCTCCTCTGAATACTATCGGTTTTGTTGAAGGAACACTTTGCCCATTTCCAACCTTATCTTCAGATAATTGGTCCTTACGCCGCCTTACTAAGGCTCATTATAAGATGGCACCATGTATTCCCCACTCTGCATCTTATCTGGGGGCTATGGACAGTTCAGGGGGCTATGGACAGACACTCTGCATCTTATCTGGGGGCTATGGACAGTTCAGGGGGCTATGGACAGACACTCTGCATCTTATATGGGGGCTATGGACAGTTCAGGGGGCTATGGACAGACACTCTGCATCTTATCTGGGGGCTATGGACAGTTCAGGGGGCTATGGACAGACACTCTGCATCTTATATGGGGGCTATGGACAGTTCAGGGGGCTATGGACAGACACTCTGCATCTTCTCTGGGGGCTATGGACAGTTCAGGGGGCTATGGACAGACACTCTGCATCTTATATGGGGGCTATGGACAGTTCAGGGGGCTATGGACAGACACTCTGCATCTTATATGGGGGCTATGGACAGTTCAGAACCCACTCTGCATCTTATCTGGGGGCTGTGGACAGTTCAGAAACACTCTGCATCTTATCTGGGGGCTGTGGACAGTTCAGAAACACTCTGCATCTTATATGGGGGCTATGGACAGTTCAGGGGGCTATGGACAGACACTCTGCATCTTATCTGGGGGCTATGGACTCTTTGTAAAGTCTAATTTGATAAGTGAGTTGTTTCAGATGTGGGCTAATGAAAGCTGATGTGAGACCGTTCAGGCCCTGGCTGCTGTGGTATTGTGGGCCAACTCTGATCTCAGAGAGACGCACGCATGCACGCACACTGGCAGGTTTTATAGCAGTTGTTATCATACACTGTTTTCTCAGTGCAGAATGGCTGACCTTGCTGTAACCCCATCCTTCACCCTTACTACAATGTTCCTCCTCTGAATACTATCGGTTTTGTTGAAGGAACACTTTGCCCATTTCCAACCTTATCTTCAGATAATTGGTCCTTACGCCGCCTTACTAAGGCTCATTATAAGATGGCACCATGTATTCCCCACTCTGCATCTTATCTGGGGGCTATGGACAGTTCAGGGGGCTATGGACAGACACTCTGCATCTTATCTGGGGGCTATGGACAGTTCAGGGGGCTATGGACAGACACTCTGCATCTTATATGGGGGCTATGGACAGTTCAGGGGGCTATGGACAGACACTCTGCATCTTATCTGGGGGCTATGGACAGTTCAGGGGGCTATGGACAGACACTCTGCATCTTATATGGGGGCTATGGACAGTTCAGGGGGCTATGGACAGACACTCTGCATCTTCTCTGGGGGCTATGGACAGTTCAGGGGGCTATGGACAGACACTCTGCATCTTATATGGGGGCTATGGACAGTTCAGGGGGCTATGGACAGACACTCTGCATCTTATATGGGGGCTATGGACAGTTCAGAACCCACTCTGCATCTTATCTGGGGGCTGTGGACAGTTCAGAAACACTCTGCATCTTATCTGGGGGCTGTGGACAGTTCAGAAACACTCTGCATCTTATATGGGGGCTATGGACAGTTCAGGGGGCTATGGACAGACACTCTGCATCTTATCTGGGGGCTATGGACAGTATTACCCACTCTGCATCTTATCTGGGGGCTGTGGACAGTTCAGGGGGCTATGGACAGACACTCTGCATCTTATCTGGGGGCTATGGACAGTATTACCCACTCTGCATCTTATCTGGGGGCTGTGGACAGTTCAGGGGGCTATGGACAGACACTCTGCATCTTATCTGGGGGCTATGGACAGTATTACCCACTCTGCATCTTATCTGGGGGCTGTGGACAGTTCAGAAACGTTTCTATGGACCATGTATTACCCACTCTGCATCTTATCTGGGGGCTGTGGACAGTTCAGGGGGCTATGGACAGACACTCTGCATCTTATCTGGGGGCTATGGACAGTTCAGAACCCACTCTGCATCTTATCTGGGGGCTATGGACAGTTCAGAACCCACTCTGCATCTTATCTGGGGGCTATGGACAGTTCAGAACCCACTCTGCATCTTATCTGGGGGCTATGGACAGTTCAGAACCCACTCTGCATCTTATCTGGGGGATATGGACAGTTCAGAACCCACTCTGCATCTTATCTGGGGGCTATGGACAGTTCAGAACCCACTCTGCATCTTATCTGGGGGCTATGGACAGTTCAGAAACACTCTGCATCTTATCTGGGGGCTATGGACAGTTCAGAACCCACTCTGCATCTTATCTGGGGGCTATGGACAGTTCAGAACCCACTCTGCATCTTATCTGGGGGCTATGGACAGTTCAGAAACGTTTCTATGGATTCCACGCTGACGGTCAAACTATTGCTGCCTTTCTCTTACTGGAAAGTTAGCATGCTGAAATACGTTTTTGTTAATTGTAGCCATTTTCTTATTTGAATTGACCACACCTGTCTACCGAAGATGTCACTGATTGGTAGGCAGGTTTCTGAACCGTCCACGGCCCTCCTCTTAGACATACTGACAGTTGACAGAAAGTGTATCTTCTATGGGGTGCATACTTAGTTTAGACTAGTCATTGGTTAGACATGGGTTAAGGTTAGGTTTAGGTGTGCTGCCCCGTGGGAGGTTAGGTTTAGGGTGAGGGTTTGAGATAGGTTGTAGTTGTAGGACTAATGAGAGCAATAGGATCTTTACATTTATTTATTTTATCGTTTCTGCTCTTGCAATGATCTTCTGTGATATATGTTGTATTACTATTTTAGATGTACATGACATTTCAACCCGCTAAGTGGCCTGTGTGAGAGCTTGCATGAATGAGTGCATGCATGTATTTTAATAAAGAGTTAAGAGACAGAGCTACGTTCCACACAGTTGGGGCTGTACAGCTATGTGTTTTTGTGTTTTATGTCATGTGTTGAAGAGCACTCCAGTTAGGAGACAGCAAGCCTCCACTCTGTCCTATTATTCCACAAACGGCAGACATATTTATTTATAGAAGCTGCCAAGCCTGTTGTGTTGTGCGTACAACGGTACAAGGAGGTGCATACTTAGTTTAAACTAGTCATTGGTTAGACATGGGTTAAGGTTAGGTTTAGGTGTGCTGCCCTGTGGGAGGTTAGGTTTAGGGTGAGGGTTTGAGATAGGTTGTAGTTGTAGGACTAATGACTGGTCTAACCAATGACTAGTCTAAACCAAAAACTGTCTAAACTAAGTACTGCACCCCGGTACAAGCAGTGGGAGGCATCCTTTGGTTAGACATAGCATTGGTTAGACATAAGGTTGGTGAGGGGTGCGCCACTAGTACTAATGCTAATGTGTAGGTAGATTCCATTTAGATTCAACAAGTAGACTTCTCTCAAGTGCAGGTATTAATTGGGAGCACAAATACAAATTTAACCCATTTTGAGCGGGAACCCCTTTTGGTGTTACATACATTATGTTATAATTTAGCTATTGAAAAATAGCAGATCTACAAGCTCATATGAGCTTGTAGATCTGCTATTTTTGAAAAATCGTTAAAATGTGCCTCAAATCTTTCAAAATTGTCATGATTTAGAAGACTTTTTTAAATTTCGACGTCAGGCCTGAATGGGTTAACACAACTAGAGTGTCCATCTTCTCTAGTGAATTCAGTAAGTCAAAAAGTGGAGAACATAAATATACGTAGAAATGAGAGCAGACAGCCAAGATCCAAGGCACTCTAGTCTGAATGAAGTAAGACAGAAATGTATTGTCTACAAATAAATTAAAATGCCTTTTATTTTTCAGGACTTGTCTTTAAACGGCCCTGAGGCCAAAATGGAGTGAGGGACCAAGGATGGTAGACTGAATTTTGGTGATTGAAGACCAATGTTATTAGTGTGGTTGCCCTAAAGGGCAACCAGACTATTGTAATTGTAACACTTTATTATTATTAGTGTGGTTGCCCTAAAGGGCAACCAGACTATTGTAATTGTAACACTTTATTGTGGGCTCGCCTCAGCGAGCACACTATTGTTATCCACAGATTTCATTCTTCGAACCGCTACTACTTTCACACACTTTATGCTAGAAATTTAGTTCAAACTTCAAACTGTTCAGCTCTTTGCAGTTATATATGCTTGCATTTTTATTTTTACAATTGTTTATACTTTTTTAACTTTTTAACTTTTTAACTTTTTACATTCTTTATAATGAGAGTCGATGGAAGAAAGGTCCCATTTTTTTGTGCTCTAATTACTCCGTCATACTTTCACTTTGAAACTCCATTCAAACTTTAAAATGTTCATCTATCTTTGTATTTTCATTGGTGAAAACGTTGTTTTGAAAAAGTTTATACCTTTTTAGATATTTAACTTTATTTATAATTCTCGTCTCCCATAGACAATGCATGGGATTTTATCCCAATTGCTTTAGTGGCGCCCCCTATAGATGAAAATGTAATTGATTTTGGCTCTGGGTTGATTGAACCACACGCAACCTGTGATTCAAATTTGGGATGGATTGGACATTCCATTCGTGATTTGCGGCAATGTTTGTAAAATAGACCCCTCCTACTAACTTTGGTTGGACGATTATGGCCGAACAGTACGAACTATCATAATTCGGTCTGTGGTGTTTTAATGGGATAGGTCCAGAGTTAATTGGTGCCAATTTGTGTGAGATTTGGACAAAATCTCTAGGTGGAAGAGCAAAAAGTGTGTTTTGAAGAAAATTCAAATTTGGTGGAAATTCTTCCGAGGTGCCAATTTGCGTGGCCTATATGCGGAGATGCGTCATGACCCAAAGAATCCATGGAAAATTTAATTTTGATTTTACAACTTACGGTTCAAGAGTTATAGGGACAATGGTAAAGTGGGCTGTTATAGCGCCACCATGAGGCCGACTGATGTAATTCCTTTTCAATACATTTTCATAATTATTATGAACCTCCCCCCCAAGTCTCGTAAATATGCCGCTTATACGGTCTCCAAGGGGAAATAAATACTTGCATTGTAACACTTTATTGTGGGCTCGCCTCAGCGAGCACACTATTGTTATCCACAGATTTCATTCTTCGAACCGCTACTACTTTCACACACTTTATGCTAGAAATTTAGTTCAAACTTCAAACTGTTCAGCTCTTTGCAGTTATATATGCTTGCATTTTTATTTTTACAATTGTTTATACTTTTTTAACTTTTTAACTTTTTAACTTTTTACATTCTTTATAATGAGAGTCGATGGAAGAAAGGTCCCATTTTTTTGTGCTCTAATTACTCCGTCATACTTTCACTTTGAAACTCCATTCAAACTTTAAAATGTTCATCTATCTTTGTATTTTCATTGGTGAAAACGTTGTTTTGAAAAAGTTTATACCTTTTTAGATATTTAACTTTATTTATAATTCTCGTCTCCCATAGACAATGCATGGGATTTTATCCCAATTGCTTTAGTGGCGCCCCCTATAGATGAAAATGTAATTGATTTTGGCTCTGGGTTGATTGAACCACACGCAACCTGTGATTCAAATTTGGGATGGATTGGACATTCCATTCGTGATTTGCGGCAATGTTTGTAAAATAGACCCCTCCTACTAACTTTGGTTGGACGATTATGGCCGAACAGTACGAACTATCATAATTCGGTCTGTGGTGTTTTAATGGGATAGGTCCAGAGTTAATTGGTGCCAATTTGTGTGAGATTTGGACAAAATCTCTAGGTGGAAGAGCAAAAAGTGTGTTTTGAAGAAAATTCAAATTTGGTGGAAATTCTTCCGAGGTGCCAATTTGCGTGGCCTATATGCGGAGATGCGTCATGACCCAAAGAATCCATGGAAAATGTAATTTTGATTTTACAACTTACGGTTCAAGAGTTATAGGGACAATGGTAAAGTGGGCTGTTATAGCGCCACCATGAGGCCGACTGATGTAATTCCTTTTCAATACATTTTCATAATTATTATGAACCTCCCCCCCAAGTCTCGTAAATATGGCGCTTATACGGTCTCCAAGGGGAAATAAATACTTGCATTGTAACACTTTATTGTGGGCTCGCCTCAGCGAGCACACTATTGTTATCCACAGATTTCATTCTTCGAACCGCTACTACTTTCACACACTTTATGCTAGAAATTTAGTTCAAACTTCAAACTGTTCAGCTCTTTGCAGTTATATATGCTTGCATTTTTATTTTTACAATTGTTTATACTTTTTTAACTTTTTAACTTTTTAACTTTTTACATTCTTTATAATGAGAGTCGATGGAAGAAAGGTCCCATTTTTTTGTGCTCTAATTACTCCGTCATACTTTCACTTTGAAACTCCATTCAAACTTTAAAATGTTCATCTATCTTTGTATTTTCATTGGTGAAAACGTTGTTTTGAAAAAGTTTATACCTTTTTAGATATTTAACTTTATTTATAATTCTCGTCTCCCATAGACAATGCATGGGATTTTATCCCAATTGCTTTAGTGGCGCCCCCTATAGATGAAAATGTAATTGATTTTGGCTCTGGGTTGATTGAACCACACGCAACCTGTGATTCAAATTTGGGATGGATTGGACATTCCATTCGTGATTTGCGGCAATGTTTGTAAAATAGACCCCTCCTACTAACTTTGGTTGGACGATTATGGCCGAACAGTACGAACTATCATAATTCGGTCTGTGGTGTTTTAATGGGATAGGTCCAGAGTTAATTGGTGCCAATTTGTGTGAGATTTGGACAAAATCTCTAGGTGGAAGAGCAAAAAGTGTGTTTTGAAGAAAATTCAAATTTGGTGGAAATTCTTCCGAGGTGCCAATTTGCGTGGCCTATATGCGGAGATGCGTCATGACCCAAAGAATCCATGGAAAATTTAATTTTGATTTTACAACTTACGGTTCAAGAGTTATAGGGACAATGGTAAAGTGGGCTGTTATAGCGCCACCATGAGGCCGACTGATGTAATTCCTTTTCAATACATTTTCATAATTATTATGAACCTCCCCCCCAAGTCTCGTAAATATGGCGCTTATACGGTCTCCAAGGGGACAAAAAAAAAACATTCACTCCCTGCCTCCTTCTGGAATAAGCTAGACTTGAACCAACAACCTCTGGCACAAGGGGCCAGGGCTCTGCCCACTGGGCCACTGAGCACTCTCCCCTCTTTATATTTAATAGTTACTATGAGGTGGGAGGTGGTGATCTGTAGAATCCAAAACTACTTTTACAAAGGCTTGCCTAGGCCAAAGCGACACTCCTCTCCACACCCAGCCTGTGTCACCCAGTCAGAACCTTTTTTTTCTACAAAAGACACCGCAAGGATTCACATAATGTATGCCCGAAGGGCTACAATAAGCAATTAAAAAGGGTACTTTTGACTAGCCAAATTGTTGCCCAGGGGGGAGGGACCAAAAAAAACCACTTGCCCACTCACTCCCTGTATACTTTTGGGAAAATGTGGGAATCGTACCACAGACAATCGGCTCAATGGACCAGCACACTAGCTAACTGAGCTAACAGAGGACATGTGAGGATTGTGCTCTTTCTCCCTAGGACAATCAAAAAATCTCCCAGGAAAAAAAAGAAAAAAAATCAACCATAAAACTAGACTCAAATGTTAGGAAGGGACAAGAGATAGAGTCAATTTCTACATCCGGTGTTCGTTTGGACATTGTTTTATTTGAGAATGGCACTTATCTGTTCTTTCCATTCATTTTCTACATCCGGTGTCTCTACAATCTTAGACCGTTATTAATAATCATTGTGCTTTTATAGATAGGCCTATATGCCATTTGACCCTTTATTACATGTAAAAGTATGCTATTTAATACAATTTCTGTTAAGCTCATTAATGCTTTTATATTTATGCTCCATTTTTTTTTACCCTTTCTTAATTAATCAAGAATACATTGTAAAGCATTATTCATACATTACAAATCATTAGTAGACACAGTTATAACTTTACTTACTTTATTCTGCCACTTTTTGGGCATCATACTACTTCCACATACTTTATGCTAGAAAAGTAGTTCAAACTTCAACATGTTCCGCTTTATGCAGTTATTTATGCTTATATTATTATTATTTTTTAAATGTTATACTTTTTAACTTTTTGTACTTTTTTCCAGTGTTCAGACTTGGTGGGTGGTTCCACAGACACAGCTATAACTTTATACATTGCGTTTTTAGCGAGCCCACGCAGTTTCTACAGGAACTGCTTTCTAGTTCTTTCATTTACTGGAGTAACCCTAAACTTTGCCGGACTACTCCTCCCACAGTTTTGACTGTACGCACTTGAGCCATATCTCAAATTGACCGGAAAAATCGGGAATGGTGTGCTTGCTCGTTTCTAAGAGAAATGTTGTATAGTTTAATTGATATTAATTTATTCGTGCATTAAATGTCCCCATTGACATGAATGGGAAAATGCGAAAAATCACGTTCAAGTATTTTTTCCTCGGAGACCGTAAGGGCTATAGTTACAAAACTTGGAGGGATAATTCGTAATACTTACTAAAATTAATTAACTTATAATTATATCGGTCGGCCTCATGGTGGCGCTATAACAGCCCACTTTACGTTTTGGTTTATAACTCTTTAACCGTAGGTCGTAAAATAAAAATTATTTTGCCCTGGATTCCTTGGGTCATGACGCATCTCCCCATATAGGCCACGCCCATTTGCGTCAGGATAGATTTTCCGCCATTTTGAATTTTCTTCAAAACACACTTTAATTTTCTCAATCTACAGATTTTGTCCGAATCTCACAGAAATCGGTACACATGATTTTTCGACCTATCGGACCGCGTTTACATTTTTTTCAGATTTTTTGAATTTTTTTTGTCCGTATCGCTCGGCCTTAACCCTTAGAAGATGAAAGACGCCAATTGGCGTCTTCATCAGAATTCCGTAAATGATCAATGACGCCAATTGGCGTCTTCACAGTTTGATGAATCTAAACATATTAATATGCTCCGAAGCGCTGTTTAAATTCCTGAGCTTATATTCCAACTACATTACCCAGAAAACCCGTGTCACGTGACACACGTGTACGTGTTGCCATTGGAAGCTGGTCCCACCCCCTGTAAACAGTGGGGGCAGAGGGAGTCTTCATAGTTTTCATTGTTTTGCCTGTTTGCCGTCTCGCCCGAGCGATTTTCTAGCAGAAAAAGTTGAAAGCAGTACTATTTATTTGAGCGAGTTTTGTGGTAGTAGTATTGATCCATACGCGTCCCAGTCGCCTTCTCCAGGCGGAGTAGCCCTGGTCCAGTGCTTACAGCGAGACTCGCTGCTCCCTCCCTCCTTTTTTCATTGTCTCCCCATCGTCGTCCGATGAGCTATACCGGGAAACCATTGAAGAAGACGATCAACCCGGAATGTTTTGAGTTAATCTTATTGTAGAAAATGCCCTTCTATAGTGATCAGAAATCATAAGATGATCGCTACAAATAGATGCTTGGATAATTACTACTACTAGTCAGATCATGACGCCAGAATGACTCACCACGATGGCCCCCAGCCATTAGCCAGCACCGAAGGTGCTGGCTAATGGTGTTGGTCGGTGCATTGGTGCTGGCTAAGGGCTGGAGGGGGGGGTTGGTGTCTATCGGTTGGTTGGTGCAGTACAAATGTATCGTAGCAGGCATGCACGCATGGCAGTACAAGTATTTTATATTGTAGCGTGCCTTATAGGCAGTACTATTTATTTGAGCGAGTTTTGTGGTAGTAGTATTGATCCATACGCGTCCCAGTCGCCTTCTCCAGGCGGAGTAGCCCTGGTCCAGTGCTTACAGCGAGACTCGCTGCTCCCTCCCTCCTTTTTTCATTGTCTCCCCATCGTCGTCCGATGAGCTATACCGGGAAACCATTGAAGAAGACGATCAACCCGGAATGTTTTGAGGTAATCTTATTGTAGAAAATGCCCTTCTATAGTGATCAGAAATCATAAGATGATCGCTACAAATAGATGCTTGGATAATTACTACTACTAGTCAGATCATGACGCCAGAATGACTCACCACGATGGCCCCCAGCCATTAGCCAGCACCGAAGGTGCTGGCTAATGGTGTTGGTCGGTGCATTGGTGCTGGCTAAGGGCTGGAGGGGGGGATTGGTGTCGATCGGTTGGTTGGTGCAGTACAAATGTATCGTAGCAGGCATGCACGCATGGCAGTACAAGTATTTTATATTGTAGCGTGCCTTATAGGCGATCTGATCTTTAGAGTAATGTTCGCTCCTTTTATTTACTGTCTACAAAGACGGAGAACAAACATGCATCGTTTACTGAAGCAACGCGTGGTTATGATGACGTTGCTACAAGGATCGGAGGGGGGACGGGGAGTGAAGCTAACAGTAGCGTATTATATAAGATCTGTATGACGTTTCATTGACGTCTGAGCTTGCATGATAATTGCATTCATTGTATATTGTATACAATCATGATTGTACATTGTTTAGTGTGTCTCCGTGTGATGATGATGATGACGATGATGTCAGATAGCTTACGTCCCCCCCCCCCCCCCAACTGGCTATTGGCCGGGCTGACTACAGCTAAATGTTTATTTTTATATATTTAGAACTGGCATCGGAGGAGGAGGATGATGATGATGATGATGATGATGAAGACGAAGAGTCAAGACTGCGATGGAGTTCTCCGACACTGAACCGGATGCATTCATTCATTTCAGTTGTTGTTTTTTTTAAATTTAGCCTACACACACACACACCGTCAAGAACAACTGGAATGCAGTGGTTTGGGGACACTGGGGAGTTTGGGGACAACTGTTTTGTATGTAGGCCTATTTATTTTCTGTAATATTTATTATAATTGTATTATGTTAGTAGTCATAAAAAATAAAAGACAAGCTTTTACAATGAGTTAGACCTGTCATGGCTATTTTGTTCACTAGTCTGAGGTTTATGGTTTGACTAAGCGAGTTTCAACTGTGATTTACTCTGTAACGGTAGATGGTAAGAACCCAATTTTTTTGTTATAATACAGTATACATTCAAGTCTATATTTTGATACATATCATGGGCACAAAGTCATATCAAAACAATGTCCTTGGATGAGTTTTTTATCAAAACTGTTTCTTCACAACAGGTTTTTGAGATACATGCATGAATAGACACGGTACTGGTAAGACATGTAAACATGGTATATATCAAAATGTGCGTTAGAATGTCTAATTTTACCCCAAAAAAGAATTGAGTTTATATGATGTTCCATTTCAGAGCTAGGGGGACTTTTAGCTGGATAGGTCAGATTGATCATGACTGACCATGCTATTTATAGATGGCAAAATATCTACAGTGGTACATGTGATAAACTTTTTATTTTATTTTAATTGAACTAGACAACTCACCCTTTAAAATGAGATATTGCATGGCTATGTACGCCCAGCAGAAAAAAAGTTATTTAGAAAATAAAACTTCAACCGGTCATAACTTTTTTTGTTGTCCTAGAAACACTACCCAGTGTAAATGCAGGCTCTTTTAAATGGCTTCCAACACCACAACTAAACATTTTATCAACTCAGTTCATTTTTTTCCTGGAAGCAGACAAGCCAAGCTTTCTCTGAAGGTCTTTCGTTGTCACACATTCACAGCAGAGAATTTTCAATAAATCATTCAAAAACGCCATTCTGCCATAGAGAAGTCTAAAAACTATATAGAAATCCTTGAAACTCTCAAAGAGTTAATCGTCGTCCGAAGTTGGTGGGAGGGGCCTATTTTACAAAAAATGCCTAAAATCACGAACGGAATGTCCAATCCATCCCAAATTTGAATCACATGTCCGGGGTGGTTTAATCAACCAAAAGCCAAAAGCGATTCTATTTTCATCCATAGGGGGCGCCGCAAATGCGAAAAATGTAACCGTTTCTTGCAGAAAAAGTATTTTTGGGGGGATAAATCCCCTCATTATTTTAATTAATTACTTACGCATGACCGCAGGGGTGAGCCATTGTAATTGGCTGGCAATAGCAGTGGGAGGGGCATATGTAAGCCACTGCGGCAACCACACTTTGCAATTTTTTAAAATTGCGACATTTCTAGTTATTATTTCGCTAGAGTAACCCTAAATTTGAGGTACTACTGCTCCTACAGTTTTGACTGTACGCACTTGAGCCATATCTCAAATTGACCGGAAAAATCGGGAATGGTGCTTGCTCGTTTCTAAGAGAAATGTTGTATAGTTTAATTGATATTAATTTATTCGTGCATTAAATCTCCCCATTGACATGAATGGGAAAATGCGAAAAATCACGTTCAAGTATTTTTTCCTCGGAGACCGTAAGGGCTATAGTTACAAAACTTGGAGGGATAATTCGTAATACTTACTAAAATTAATTAACTTATAATTACATCGGTCGGCCTCATGGTGGCGCTATAACAGCCCACTTTACGTTTTGGCTTATAACTCTTGAACTGTAGGTCGTAAATTCAAAATTATTTTTGCCCTGGATTCCTTGGGCCATGACGCATCTCCCCATATAGGCCACGCCCATTTGCGTCAGGATAGATTTTCCGCCATTTTGAATTTTCTTCAAAACACACTTTAATTTTCTCAATCTACAGATTTTGTCCGAATCTCACAGAAATCGGTACACATGATCTCTGGACCTATCGGACCGCGTTTACATTTTTTTCAGATTTTTTGAATTTTTTTTGTCCGTATCGCTCGGCCTTAATCGTCGTCTGAAGTTAGTGGGAGGGGCCTATTTTACAAAAAATGCCTAAAATCACGAACGGAATGTCCAATCCATCCCAAATTTGAATCACATGTCCGGGGTGGTTTAATCAACCAAAAGCCAAAAGGGATTCTATTTTCATCCATAGGGGGCGCCGCAAATGCGAATTTTTTTTTTGGGGGGATAAATCCCCTCCGAATTACTTAAGCATGACCACAGGGGTAAAGCCATTGTAATTGGCTGGCAATATCAGTGGGAGGGGCATATGTAAGCCACTGCGGCAACCACACTTTGCGATTTTTTAAAATTGCGACCTTTCTAGTTCACTGGTGTAGCTGTTCATTCATCCACATGGTTGAGTCACGTCCCACTGCTAGCAGAGCCATGTTTAGTCTAGTGGCATAAGATTTCACTCTCTGCTCATTCAAGATTTCTATATCCTGTGAATTAACAAAACATATTTATTTAATGTGGGTCTTATCACATAGACTGAACTACTGTATTGTAACAAAGACTTGTGCGTGTGGCAGTCCTTGTTTGTTAGCCTTTCAGCCTGACTGGGAAGGGAACAACCCATTGTAACACTGCACTTATCTCATCACACTAGAAACAGATTTCATTGTGTGTGTGTGTGTGTGTGTGTGTGTGTGTGTGTGTGTGTGTGTGTGTGTGTGTGTGTGTGTGTGTGTGTGTGTGTGACACACACTGACTGTGTGTGACACTGACTGTGTGTGGTCGACTGTGTGACACACACTGACTGTGTGTGGTCGACTGTGTGACACACACTGACTGTGTGTGACACTGACTGTGTGTGGTCGACTGTGTGACACTGACTGTGTGTGGTCGACTGTGTGACACTGACTGTGTGTGGTCGACTGTGTGTGGTCGACTGTGTGTGACACTCTGTGTGTGACACTCTGTGTGTGACACACTGTGTGTGACACTGACTGTGTGTGTGGTCGACTGTGTGTGTGAGACACTGACTGTGTGTGTGAGACACTGACTGTGTGTGTGTGGTCGACTGTGTGTGTGTGACACTGACTGTGTGTGTGTGGTCGACTGTGTGTGTGTGAGACACTGTGTGTGTGTGGTCGACTGTGTGTGTGAGACACTGTGTGTGTGTGTGGTCGACTGTGTGTGTGAGACACTGTGTGTGTGTGTGGTCGACTGTGTGTGTGAGACACTGTGTGTGTGTGTGACTGACTGTGTGTGTGAGACACTGTGTGTGTGTGTGTGACTGACTGTGTGTGACACTGTGTGTGTGTGTGTGTGTGTGTGACAGCCTAACCTTAACCTCAGTAAAACTATACCTAAACTTAACCTCAAGAAAACTATACCTAACCCTAACCTCAGTAAACTTAACTTGCCCAGGGGCGTGGTTATAAACACAACCCGTGTAGGAATTAGTATTGTGTGTGTGTGTGTGTGTGTGTGTGTGTGTGTGTGTGTGTGTGTGTGTGTGTGTGTGTGTGTGTGTGTGTGTGTGTGTGTGTGTGTGTGTGTGTGTGTGTGTGTGTGTGTGTGTGTGTGTGTGTGTGTGTGTGTGTGTGACACACACTGACTGTGTGTGACACTGACTGTGTGTGGTCGACTGTGTGACACACACTGACTGTGTGTGGTCGACTGTGTGACACACACTGACTGTGTGTGACACTGACTGTGTGTGGTCGACTGTGTGACACTGACTGTGTGTGGTCGACTGTGTGACACTGACTGTGTGTGGTCGACTGTGTGTGACACTCTGTGTGTGACACTCTGTGTGTGACACACTGTGTGTGACACTGACTGTGTGTGTGGTCGACTGTGTGTGTGAGACACTGACTGTGTGTGTGAGACACTGACTGTGTGTGTGTGGTCGACTGTGTGTGTGTGACACTGACTGTGTGTGTGTGGTCGACTGTGTGTGTGTGAGACACTGTGTGTGTGTGGTCGACTGTGTGTGTGAGACACTGTGTGTGTGTGTGGTCGACTGTGTGTGTGAGACACTGTGTGTGTGTGTGTGGTCGACTGTGTGTGTGAGACACTGTGTGTGTGTGTGACTGACTGTGTGTGTGAGACACTGTGTGTGTGTGTGTGTGACTGACTGTGTGTGACACTGTGTGTGTGTGTGTGTGTGTGTGACAGCCTAACCTTAACCTCAGTAAAACTATACCTAAACTTAACCTCAAGAAAACTATACCTAACCCTAACCTCAGTAAACTTAACTTGCCCAGGGGCGTGGTTATAAACACAACCCGTGTAGGAATTAGTAGTGTGTGTGTGTGTGTGTGTGTGTGTGTGTGTGTGTGTGTGTGTGTGTGTGTGTGTGTGTGTGTGTGTGTGTGTGTGTGTGTGTGTGTGTGTGTGTGTGTGTGTGTGTGTGTGTGTGTGTGTGTGTGTGTGTGTGTGTGTGTGTGTGTGTGTGTGTGTGTGTGTGTGTGTGTGTGTGTGTGTGTGTGTGTGTGTGTGTGTGAGAGAGTGAGAGTGAGAGTGTGTGAGTCTGCAGTGGGACCCTTTCCAGACTGTACCAGGGCAGCCTGCCCCTATAATTACATTTGTTTTGGGGGAAAGTCAAGGGAAAGGCTGTCCCCAGGATTCCATATACTGTAGTTTAACTTAGAGGTAGGCTAGTCCATCATGAAGGCTCATAGCTGAAATGCCTCAGCATTCCTTTTTGGTATGTGCCAATAAAGACATGGAAATGTGAGAACTTTGTCCGCCATTCATTACATTTTTGGATGTGCTACCTTTTTGGAATTTTTGAAATTCCTCTTTTTTGCTGTATACTGGATTTGGGTTTAGCACTCAACTGAAAACCATTGCTGATGTGCAACCTCTTTTTCTCATTTAGCTAAGTCCAATATATATGATTGACACCGGACATATTTGGAACACACATTTGAAGGTTTTGTCAAAATGATGCACATTGTTGAAAAAGATAAATATTAAAAGGTATTTGTATCTGTTGAATTCAAATTTCCTAACCACTTAAACCCCATTAACTAAAATAATATTGGTTGATATTAGCCTATTCTCCATTCTCCTATACTCCTGCTTGCCAAAATATCAGTATCGATCTCTAAGAAATTAAGAATCCATATCGGACGACCTCTAATGCAGCTGATAAGCCTGATGTGTACGGCATTGTTGCATCTGCAACGTGTTGTGAGCTTGTACAGTAGATCATCAGTTTTTGTCTCGTGACACCATTGTACAATAAAGTATCAATCGGGCTTAACCCATTTTGGGCGGGAACCCCTTTTGGTGTTTTAAACATTGTTATAATTTAGCTATTGAAAAAATAGCAGATCTACAAGCTCATAGCGCGCCACCGAGTGGCGCGCTACAAGCTTGTAGGTCTGCTATTTTTGAAAAATCGTGAAAATATTTATTTCGGAAAACTGGAGGATTTAGAAGAATCTTTTTAAATGTTGAGGTCAGGCCTAAATGGGTTAAACACTTGAACCCTAGGGTCCTTATTCTGGGCATGTTATAATACATTTAGGGCAACATTGAGCGAAAATGGCCAATCTACAATCTTGCAGCATGTGGGCGGCGGTGGCTCAGGGGTAGAGTGGCTGGATGGTAACCGTAAGGTTGCCAGTTCGAACCTGGGCTCCCCCAGAGTTGGTGTCGAAGTATCCTTGAGCAAGACACTGAACCCGTGTGCTGGTTGGTGCCTTGCATGGTTTCCACTGCCATCGGTGTATGAATGTGTGTGTGAATCAAGGGGGCAGGCAGACTTTCCAACGTTGAAGCTCTGGGTCCTAGTGGTAGGAGGAGGGACTACAGGCGGACCCGTGGATTCATGACCGGGAAACCCCGTGCAGCTGGGCTTTAACGTTGAGCGCTCGGTTGCCCTACGTCACTCAGGACCTCAAAGTTGAGGTCCTGGGAGGGACTTCCGGCAGTCTTCCGGGTGCTTCAAAACGCCACTGAGCAACTTCCACTGACATGAATAGCTGGGGGGGCGGAGCTTCGCGCCAGTTCAGTCTCTATTATATATATACTCTATGGTGTGAATGGGTGAATGTAATGCATCTATGTAAAGCGCCAATACATGCACCATTTACCATGTCGCATCGCGATGTGTAGTGAGCTTGTAGATCGGCAATTTGTGTGAAGATTTGTTGTAGAGGGAAAGAAGTAGTATATTGAGTTCAAGTGGGTAATGTTGTTCAACATGTCTTAGATCAAGTTTGTACGGAGCCAGCTGATGATTCCAGCTTACAAAGGCTTTTCTCTCCATGTCTCTAACAGAGGTGGTGGTGGAGTACGAGTACGAGTCTCTCCATGAGGACGAGCTGACACTGCGCCTGGGTGAAATAATCAAGAACGTGCGGTACATCGAGGAGGAGGGATGGATGGAGGGAGACCTCAACGGGAAGAGGGGATTGTTTCCAGACAATTTCGTCAAGGTGAGAACCCTGTGGTCTAAGGGAATTTCTAATCTGTATTCCAAGTCCACTGCTAATGGAAACCCCAAACGCGTTCACACACGTCTGTGTTGCAGGCGAAAAGAGCCTCAAGAAGTCACTTCAGGACACGCTACTCGTAGTTTAGTTTCCCAAGCCCTCTTTGAAACCACAGCTCTGTCACGCTCATTGAGGACAAATATTTGTCACGCCACTTACTGGATTTCATATCATATCCAGAGTCATAATGGAGTTAGCTTGTGTACATTGTAGTGCTGACCCTGTACAATCTCCAGTCATTATGTAAAATGTTCTGTTTTTGCATTGCACTATTATGGTACTTACGGTTCTGCCACTCTATTGGTGTGTTCTATGGTACTCCCCACTCCCCAGCGGGCTTTGCACTATATGCGGGCTTTTGCACACAGTCTATTATGTGAATCGATGGCAGTGGCCAGTTTGTTTATTTTGCAGTACGTTCAACTCTGTAAAGTTTCTCAATACAAAGAAGGTTGTCGTTTTTGACTTATCAATTATGCTGTTGTAACTTGTTAGTTCATGTAATGCCACTACAAGTAATCTCATTCAATCTGTGAGGATAATTCCGCATGAAGCAGTCCATGGCCCGGAGCTTCAGAAGCAGGCTACAAAGGGAATGAGTTTCATATCTCATTTGATTGAGACATTCAGAATGGGAAGCTGATTCATCTAAGGTTTGCGATTGGGGAGATTAAAGCCATACTGAATAACTTCAATTAATTCTTTTTTGTATTTGATATAATCTTTAACTGGTATATTTTGCACAATTCACTTCCCATAACGTGGCTGTGCGCAGCACTGCTAAATGGCACCTTTCATGGGTGTGCTGCCAGCAGTCTGACATTTAAACAGTCGATTTAAAGTTAATCATTATTAGCCTACATTTTAATTTGTCCATAGCCCTTGCCATCTTCCAGGTTTTTTTGCACAGGTCCTGGCGTAGCAAAAACAAATCACACCCATGGGAAGTAAGTGGTGCAACTCCGTGTGGGGGTCCCGGGGGGGGGGGGGGGTCCAGACCCACAGGAACGCACCCAGGGTGCCGGCCCGATTCCGGCGAGCCACCCCACGTCCGAAACGGTTGAGAAATGACAGAGTTATCGTGTGGGGGTCCCTCTACTGTACCCTCTACTGTACTGTACTGTCACGGTACTGTACTGGCACACCCACAATCACCATATATACAGTTAATATGTGCGTGTGTTTGTGTGTGTTAGGTTGCGCACAGGTGGTGAAAAACAACCATGCTGTTTTCGTGCTCAGACGCACCCAGCCACCCACCCACCCAGCCAGCCAGCCAGCCACCCACCCACCCACCCACCCACCCACACACATAGTCACTTAAGGAAGTGGTTGCACCACTTAAAAAGTACAGATATGCAAATGTGTTTAAGTATAGTACTCAAGTAAATGTACTTTCCTACTGTCCACCATTGCTTTGCATACACTACCCACTAAGAGCAGTGCAAATTGATATGCTATACTGAAGTCCTTAGGAGGTCAGACTGATTGTTTCATGTGGTAAGCCTTATCCTGGCACAGCCCGTCGGTAAGCAATGTTTCTCCCACTGTATTTTGGAAAAGATTGCTCTATATAAGCCTTGTGTGAAAGCAATTTAACCCATTTTGACCTGAGATCAGATTCTAAAAATGTCTTCTACATCCTGACCGTTTTCTGAAAAAGCTATGTTTCTATGTCAGTCGTTCTTTGATTTTTCAAAAATAGCAGACCTACAAGCTCGTAGCGCGCCACTCGGTGGCGTGCTATGAGCTTGTACATCTGCTATTTTTCAATAGCTAAAGCATAACATAATGCTAACACCAAAAGGGGTTCCCGCTCAAAATGGGTTAAAAACGTTTGCGCATATTCAGCTGATTTAAAAATTCATTAAAAAAAAAGTGTGAACTGAGTGGTGCGACGTCACACACTAACCATAGCAACCATGCTCACCCGTACGTGGCCCCACGTACAGGTACACACATACATAGACACATAGACACATAGATACAGACAACGCTGGTTATTGGAGTGGTTTGCACCACTCAAAAAAAGGATACAATATATTACATGCAGGAGCGAGCGAGCAAGAGGGCATGAATGTGCGTATTCATTGCAATGTGGCTGCCTGTCAGTCCAACCTGCTCAAATCCTCCAGTCCGGACGGCACGAGTGAAGGACGCGAGTGGAGTGTATTGGAATTTGGCTGTTGGAATGTCCTGGGAAGCAATACTGTATTCAGTACTGGGTCCCGGGACCCATTACATTGAAAACCTATTTACATCACTGTAATACAGATTGCTCTACATGGGTTTTCACACGATGAAAGCTGGTGTTAACCCATTTTGGGCGGGAACACCTTTTGGTGTTAGCATTATGTTATGCTTTAGCTATTGGAAAATAGCAGATCTACAAGCTCATAGCGCGCCACCGAGTAGCACGCTACGAGCTTGTAGGTCTGCTATTTTTGAAAAATCGAAGAACGACTGACAAACATAGCTTTTTCAGAAAACTGTCAGGATGTAGAAGACATTTTTAGAATCTGATCTCAGGTCAAAATAAACAACAAATGTTGAGTCTCTTCTCCTGGGATTTTGAGATGCTTGGATACACGTGGACCATGTTGTTTGTACACTCCCAGCCTCTGGTGTTTCCCGTAAGCCTCACCAGTCCACCTGGGACTCGTAGAAGCTGCTCTGTGAAATCTGCTGTATCAGTGGAATACACTTAACCAGCTAATGCACCGTGCAATAGAGCTGTACTAGTCGGCTCAATCCATCACTTGTTCTACCTTCTCTTCTTGTCCATCTTTCCCGTTGTTCTCTGTCGTGTGGGTGTAGTGATGGCTGACTGTTAGCAGTCACACGTGAGTCAAACTAATTATTTGATAGGTCCCGCAAGGGTTGCTGACACAGACGTGTATTGAACAAAGATAATTTCAACTGATTTGTCTAACAAAAAACATTTTTGAATAATGGGTCTGATATTTACTCCCCTTGGTTAAAGAATATCATCATCTGTGTGATCACGTTTACTTCTCCCATTTGAATTAATAAATGGAAAATATACTCAACACAACATCAACACCCACATCACCCACACCCAGATACTGGAAGTCAAGTGGAGTTTGGGAGTCAATTGCTTTCCCATTGCATTGTTTTTTGTCATGTTCAAAATTGGGGAAATGTGATTGCCTCAACCAATAGGAAAAGCCTGTGGTTGACCCCGCTTGACAAGCTTTTTGCTTGTAGTGTAGTTTTCCTTCAGTGAGCCAATGACTCCAATGTAAGTCAAACGACTTACACGCATATCATTCGGCACTGCCCACACTCTTCAAGACAACATGGGTAATTGATGCGTTGGCATACATTGGCTACTCCCCATCTTCAGATATGTACAGTATGTGTGTCTGTACATTGTGTGTCTGTACATTAGCCAAGAATGGCAGATCTACAAGCTCACCACGTGGTACAGAGCCAACTCGGGTTCATTTTTACCAAGTCTAGAGGTAGTTAGCCTTCCCTACACACAATCAAGAGAAGCCTTTGTCCTGAGAGTATGTTACGTCTGATCTCTGTCCACTCCTAACTGTGTTTGTGGATGGATCTGTGTGCATCATAACAAGACTGGTGTGCAGTCACACCCAGCGCAGAGCCTCATTAACTCGAGTCGAGGCCAGGTGTGGCTGCTCAAATCAGCCACCACCCACACCACACTTGTGTCCATCCTTTTTCCATCCATGCGTCGCTCTCTCGGGTTGTTACTTCGCACCGCATTAGTTCCTAGAAAGTAATGAGGATTAGATGCAAGCACAGAGGAATCGATCAGGTTCTTCATGACTTCCCGTTCCCTGTTTGAAGCATCATATTGAAGCGGTCAATTACTTATTACAACTGGGGTCACTGGTAGCAAATTGTACAGCATAGTTTAGTTTGTTGTTTCTTATTTGTCATATTGACTGCTGTATTTCTCTCTAAGTTACTGGCATGAGACAAGAGTCACGAGACCCTTTCTTACTCTCTCTCTCTCTCTCTCTCTCTCTCTCTCTCTCTCTCTCTCTCTCTCTCTCTCTCTCTCTCTCTCTCTCTCACCTCTTCCAGTCAAAGTGCTGCTGTGACATCCCGGAGTTTCTACCTTCCTTCCCTTTTTCTGCTTCTTCTTCCTCTTATCTCCCTTTCTCTCTTCCTCCACCCTACTCTCTCTCCTTCCTTCTGTCCTTTCCTCTTCTCTTCCATGCCATTCGCTTCTGTTTTGACCCAACTCCCCTTCCTTTCTTCCTTCCTTCCACCATCCCTTGGCTCTAATCCTCAGTTGTGAGATAGGTAATCTGCTAAGCGTCCTGTCTGATCTAGGACAGTTAATCCTTTAAGTAGGCTGCGTAGCGGCCGTGAGGTTATACCTGTGTGAACTTTGCTCCCAAACGCTGCTGGTCCCAGACGCAGCGCACACTTCCTCATTCCTCCCGATAGTACTTAGCGCTCTAGCTGAGAGCGCTACGGCTACGGCTATGGGAGACAACATGTCAGAGTCAGAGGAAGAAACGGTAAGGAGTTTAATACCGTATTACCAGGTACTCATTGCCTGGGTTAAAATGAACTACGGCATGGCAGGGATGCCAGATGCAACTCTGTGTGCTTTCTTGCAGTTGCTGTACTGTTCTAGTTAAGATTTATCATTGAGTAGTACTTCTAAATGTCTGTAGTACTACTAAATGTCTTGAGGTAGAGGGAGAAAGTGGGTTTTTGATTACAGGAGGTAACATGGAAGTTGTGTGTGAATATCTGTTTAGTCTTACGTGTGTTGAAGGATGTGAATGAGTCAGACTTTCACACTCAGACTTTCACACTTGCAGTTGTTGATCTTAGCCTCTCCTGTGGCCACAGGCTCGCTCCTTTGTAAAGAGCCTCCAAATTTAGCTCACGAAGACACACGTGGAAATGTGAGGAAAACTCTGAACATTTACAGCGGGTCTGTTTGTTTCTTTCCTTCACTCCCATTTTTCTCTTTCCATCTCGCTCTCTCTCGTGCTCTCTCTCGCTCTCTCGTGCTCTCTATCGCTCTCTCGCGCTCTCTCTCTCTCTCGTGCTCTCTCTCTCGCTCTCTCTCGCTCTCTATCTCGCTCTCGCTCTCTCTCGCTCTCTCTCTCTCGCACGCTCTCTCTCGCTCTCTCGCTCTCTCTCTCTCTCTCTCTCGCGCGCTCTCTCTCGCTCTCTCTCCCTCTCTCTCTCTCTCTCTCTCTCTCTCTCTCTCTCTCTCTCTATCTCGCTCTCTCTCTCTCTCTCACGAGCACACACACACACAAAAACAGCTGTTGTTGCTCTGGACTTGTCAGCAGCATGTATGAAGGAGTAGAGTGCACGGATTCAATCTCTCGCTCTCTCTCTCTCTCTCTCTCTCTCTTGCAACAAATAATATTTAAATCCAATTATTAATACTGTGTATGTTTGCACCGTCCACCTTTTGTAAATATGCATATTGCATAACGATATGCTGTTAGACAATTTTATGGAGACATCATGTGGACTTTGTACTGTTATAGGGAAATCACACAGACTTGGAGAATCTCACACTTAAAAGTCTTACAACCTCACTGCTTGCAATATTGTGCTATACCGTGAGTGTTAATAAGACAATAGGGGCAGGTTGTGCAGTGCCTTGTACAGAGACGAAATGTTTGTATAATCGTCATGGGGGCCCGCCCCTCGTCCGTGTCACTGTGTGTGACTGTGTCACAGTGTTTAGATTATAAGAGCATGTTTGTTTAAATGCCATGATTGCAGCACTGAGTCATCTGGTAGGTAGGATATACTCCTTTTCATTGTGTACAAGTAGCCTAAGCAGAGTACAGTACTGTACCCTACCCTACCTGGCAGGTGAAAACAAGATTAGCATTTGAATGCCTGATCTGCATGTGTACAAGGGGACAGGCAACGCGGCCCACCCGCCCCCGGGCCGGACAAAAGAGGTGTTAACGTGCGTTCAGACTTGGATCGTTAGAGCGGCGCGATTACATACAAAGTCAATGCAAAGACGAAAATTGCGCGAACGGGCGCGGCGCGACACAAACGGGACGAACCGACTAGGTGAATATACTGTACATATTCAGGTCTAATTCATCAAGGGGGCTCGAGCCCCGCCGCCCCCACGGAGTCTACGTCACTGGCCTTGTAGGTGGTGAGGAGTACTTTGTCGTAAATAATGAAGCACGTCGTTTATATGGAGACATCAAATGTGGGCTTTTGGTGCATAAATCTCATGATGTCACCGGCAGTGTTTAGTATCATTGTCTCATTCTCAGTCACACAGACCAGGAGAATCTGACACTTAGTTCATGTTCTGCTGCGTAGCTGCATGCCTGCCAGCAGTGGTGATTGTGACCTCATCCGCTCTAGTTAGATTCAGCATGACCGCGGTTCATCTGCTCCCACAATGGTGCATTGAATGCTGAAGGCAGGTTGCCATGGTTATTTTGTATTTGTTTTGTGAGGTGGATGGCTGACGGAGAGACGGTTATGAAGGAAAGGGGACGAGACGGAGTGGAGAAAGGAGTGGGATGCCATTTTTGTTTTTTTAGCTGGGACATTCCGGTGGTGGTGGATGAGTGTTGTAAATCAAATCAAATCAAACTTTATTTGTATAGCACCTTTACAACAGCCAAAGCTGACCAAAGTGCTGAACAGAGACAGTAGAGCATAGCAATATAAAACAATGAAAAGAGACGATAAAATAAACAGAGCAAAATCAGGTGCAGTTAAAGGCGAGAGAGAACAGATGAGTTTTGAGGAGGGATTTAAAAGCCCCAATTGACTCGGCAGATCTAATATGGAGGGGCAACATGTTCCAGAGTTTGGGGCCCGCAGCCGCAAAAGCACGATCACCCCTGCTCCTCTTACTAGTCGTGAACTCGGCCAGCAGCAGCTTGTCCGCAGACGTGGGGACGTAGGGCACAATTAGGTCCGAGAGGTAGGAGGGAGAGAGACCATGAAGTGATTTAAAAACAAACTAGAAAAAGTGCCCTTCTGGGCACAGGTCTCCACCAGGAGGATAGGACTGTGTGAGATGTTTGGCAAAATGTTTAGGATTAATATAAACATGTTTTTGAAGCATTTTGTTCCAAAAATGTGTTTTGCAAAAATCAACCTGTTGGTGGCGCTATAACAGGCCAATGTGAAAAGGGTGGGATATATTCCTCAGCCTAGTAACAAAATGTGTGAAAGATTTCACGTAAATTGCATGCTGCGTTCATTTTTGTTCAAAACGGGGCAATCTTGCAAACTGTGAAAGCCAATTATAGCCAATTAGGATGGAATATGAAATATCGGACAGATCCAACTTGAGCACATGACCATAGAGATACTGTGTAACGATTTGTGAGATTTTTGGACAGAATCTGGAGGAGTAATATCCAAAAATGTGTTTTACAAAAGTCGGCCTCCTGGTGGCGCTATAAAAGGCAGATGCGGAAAATGCAGGTCAAAGGTTTGTCCTTGGCCTCTAGGGAGTGTGCATGCAACGTATCACGCAGATCGGTGCAGTTTTAGGTAAACAATGTGAAAAGCTGCCTCATGGTGGCGCTATAACAGGCCGTTCTGGAAAATGTGGGGCAGAGGTTCATCGTTGGCATCCAGGGAGTGTGTGTGCAAAGTTTGGCATTGATCGGGCCAACGGTGCCGGAGATTAGCTGGTAACGGACGGACGGAAGGACGGAGGGACGGACGGAAGGAAGGACACACACACACACGGACGGAGTGCAAAACATACTCTCTCCCCATGCCTTCGGCCTGGTGGAGACAATAACCACATGCTACTACCTGTAAATGTTAGGGGTGGGACGATATGGGTTCCTCACAATACGATATATATCGCGATATTCGATATATTGCGATATTTGCGATATATCGATATATTGTATGAAATTTCATCAACGATATATCACGATATCTGCAACTACAAAATACTTGGAACTGAAAAAATGCAGCATTTTGTATTCCCACAAAGCTGTTTGGAGACTTTGGACAAATCACCATCCAGTAATTCAGTACTTCTGGTTGCTGTGGAATCTGAGTGGGATTTGCTTTATTTTAGCTGTCATTTCCTCCTTTTCTAAACATGTTGTTCATCACTTCATTATGAACAACATTTCAAATTTCTAAAAATATCGATTATTTATCGCGGGAGGACGTATCGATATATATCGCCATATCGATATTTCAGCACACCCCTAGTAAATGTCCAATGGAAGCAGAAAAAACCACTGGTGGTCCCTGGAAGTATTGCATGTGGTCCCTGACCATTCATTTAGTAATGTAGGATTTGTTGATTTTTTTTTTTAAATGTTCTTTCCACTAGTTGAGAAACAGTGAACTGGATGACCTGGTGACCTATGATGACTGTCCATGTAGTCATTTACTGACAAGTTGGAGGTCAAGAAATTCAACAGAAAAAGGGAGTTATCATCTCAAGAGCGGGAAGTGCAGCGGATTGTCTGGTCGAGTCATTATTATTAGGAAACTAGAAAAAGTGCCCTTCTGGGCACAGGTCTCCACCAGGAGGATAGGAGTGTGTGTGTGTGATGTTTGGCAAAATGTTTAGGAGCGATTTGCGTGAAATTTGGATAAATGAAGGAGTAATATTAGAAAATGTGTTTTACACTAGTCGGCCTCCTGGTGGCGCTATAGAGAGCAGATGTGATAAATTCCAGGCAGAGGTTTTTCCTTGGCCTCTAGGGAGTTGGCATACAAAGTTATCCACAGATCCGTGCAGTTAGAGGTAAAAACACTTTTCGGCCAGTTATAGCGCCACCATGAGGTTGAGTTGAAAATGTTCATGTGGCATTTCCTACTCGGCCTAGTGGGAATGTGCGTGCACAATTTCACGGAAATCACACGTTGTGTTCATGATTTGCAGCATTTTCTTTGAAACTGAGCACTCCTGCGAACTTTGGAAGCCAATCTTAGCCAATCAGGATGGAGTCTGAGAAATCTGGAAGACCCGTTTCGTTGAATGGCTCTAGAGAGACTGTGTACCAATTTGCGTGATGTTTGGACAAAATCTGTAGGTGTACTGTCCAAAAACTTGTTTTGCACAAAGCGGCCTCCTGGTGGCGCTATAACAGGCCGTTCTGGAAATTTTGGGGCAGAGGTTCATCGTTGGCATCCAGGGAGTGTGTGTGCAAAATTTGGCATCGACCGGGTTAACGGTGCCGGAGATTAGCTGTTCACAGACGGAAGGACGGACGGACACACACACACACGGACACACGGACGGACGGACGGACGGAGTGCAAAACATACTCTCTCCCCATGCCTTCGGCCTGGTGGAGACAATAAAAGCACCTTAAAATCTATTCTGAACTTAACAGGGAGCCAATGGAGAGAGGCCAGAACTGGGTGATGTGGTCTCGTTTTTTGGTTCCGGCGAGAAGACGGGCAGCTGCATTCTGCACTAACTGCAAGCGCCTAAGTGACGCCTGGTCGATACCAGCGTACAGAGAATTGCACTAATCAATTCGTGTGGAAATGAAGGCGTGGATGACTATCTCGAGCTGTTTGGGGGGGAGGTACGACTAAGTTGGAAGAAACTTGTTTTTACAACGGAACTTATTTGTTTATTAAATTTAAAATCTTTATAAAAAATGACACCAAGGTTTTTAACAAAGGGATGTATATTAGCATTTAAAGCACCTATAGGGTGCAAGAGGATGTGGTGGACTGGTGGTCAAAGATTATGATTTCGGTTTTATTTTCGTTGAGAGTGAGGAAGTTGGCATTCATCCAGGACTTGACATCGTTGTATGTCTGTCCTCAATGGTTTGAGTTGTCTGGGCTCCTTCCTTCCTTCCTTCCGACCTAGTGTTTGGACACTTCATTGGCTTTGGTACCTACCAACCAATCATTTCTGTTGCCTCAGATAATGTTGTTGCTCAATGCTCACCTGATCACTTACTGTCCAAATGCTTAAAGGGGAAAACCACCCATTTTCAACATTTTACTATGTCATTAATATACCTTAGAGCTGTTGTGTGGAATAATAAAAAAGTCCCCCCATTCTGTGTTTCCTAGATCTTTAGATTTTTTTCAGACCTCTAGTTCTAGGAAACACAGAATCGGGGGGACTTTTTTATTATTTCCACAACAGCTCTAAGGTATATTAATGACATAGTAAAATGTTGAAAATGAGTGGAATGCCCCTTTAACTCTTTGAGAGTTTCATGGATTTCTATATAGTTTTTAGACTTCTCTATGGCAGAATGGCGTTTTTGAATGATTTATTGAAAATTCTCTGTTGTGAATGTGTGACAACGAAAGACCTTCAGAGAAAGCTTGGCTTGTCTGCTTCCAGGAAAAAAATGAACTGAGTTGATAAAATGTTTAGTTTTTGTGTTGGAAGCCATTTAAAAGAGCCTGCATTTACACTGGGTAGTGTTTCTAGGACAACAAAAAAAGTTATGCCCGGTTGAAGTTTTATTTTCTAAATAACTTTTTTTCTGCTGGGCGTACATAGCCATGCAATATCTCATTTTAAAGGGTGAGTTGTCTAGTTCAATTAAAATAAAATAAAAAGTTTCTCACATGTACCACTGTAGATATTTTGCCATCTATAAATAGCATGGTCAGTCATGATCAATCTGACCTATCCAGCTAAAAGTCCCCCTAGCTCTGAAATGGAACATCATATAAACTCAATTCTTTTTTGGGGTAAAATTAGACATTCTAACGCACATTTTGATATATACCATGTTTACATAGTCTTACCAGTACCTTGTCTATTCATGCATGTATCTCAAAAACCTGTTGTGAAAAAACAGTTTTGATAAAAAAAACACATCCAAGGACATTGTTTTGATATGACTTTGTGCCCATGATATGTATCAAAATATAGACTTGAATGTATACTGTATTATAACAAAAAATTGGGTTCTTACCATCTACCGTTACAGAGTAAATCACAGTTGAACTCGCTTAGTCAAACCATAAACCTCAGAATAGTGAACAAAATAGCCATGACAGGTCTAACTCATTGTAAAAGCGTCTTTTATTTTTTATGACTACTAACATAATACAATTATAATAAATATTACAGAAAATAAATAGGCCTACATACAAAACAGTTGTCCCCAAACTCCCCAGTGTCCCCAAACCACTGCATTCCAGTTGTTCTTGACGGTGTGTGTGTGTGTGTAGGCTAAATTAAAAAAAAACAACAACTGAAATGAATGAATGCATCCGGTTCAGTGTCGGAGAACTCCATCGCAGTCTTGACTCTTCGTCTTCATCATCATCATCATCATCCTCCTCCTCCTCCTCATCTGATGCCAGTTCTAAATATATAAAAATAAACATTTAGCTGTAGTCAGCCCGGCCAATAGCCAGTTGGGGGGGGGGGGACGTAGGCTATCTGACATCATCGTCATCATCATCATCACACGGAGACACACTAAACAATGTACAATCATGATAGTATACAATATTCAATGAATGCGATTATCATGCAAGCTCAGACGTCAATGAAACGTCATACAGATCTTATATAATACGCTACTGTTAGCTTCACTCCCCGTCCCCCCTCCGATCCTTGTAGCAAGGTCATCAACAACCACGCGTTGCTTCAGTAAACGATGCATGTTTGTTCTCCGTCTTTGTAGACAGTAAATAAAAGGAGCGAACATTACTCTAAAGATCAGATCGCCTATAAGGCACGCTACAATATAAAATACTTGTACTGCCATGCGTGCATGCCTGCTACGATACATTTGTACTGCACCGACCAACCGATCGACACCACCATCCAGACATTAGCCAGCACCAATGCACCGACCGACACCAACCCCCCCATTAGCCAGCACCTTTGGTGCTGGCTAATGGCTGGGGGCCATCGTGGTGAGTCATTCTGGCGTCATGATCTGACTAGTAGTAGTAATTATCCAAGCATCTATTTGTAGCGATCATCTTATGATTTCTGATCACTATAGAAGGATCTACAATAAGATTACCTCAAAACATTCCGGGTTGATCGTCTTCTTCAATGGTTTCCCGGTATAGCTCATCGGACGACGATGGGGAGACAATGAAAAAAGGAGGGAGGGAGCAGCGAGTCTCGCTGTAAGCACTGGACCAGGGCTACTCCGCCTGGAGAAGGCGACTGGGACGCGTATGGATCAATACTACTACCACAAAACTCGCTCAAATAAATAGTACTGCTTTCAACTTTTTCTGCTAGAAAATCGCTCGGGCGAGACGGGTAAACAGGCAAAACAATGAAAACTATGAAGACTCCCTCTGCCCCCACTGTTTACAGGGGGTGGGACCAGCTTCCAATGGCAACACGTACACGTGTGTCACGTGACACGGGTTTTCTGGGTAATGTAGTTGGAATATAAGCTCAGGAATTTAAACAGCGCTTCGGAGCATATTAATATGTTTAGATTAATCAAAAACGGCGAAGACGCCAATTGGCGTCATTGATCATTTACGGAATTCTGATGAAGACGCCAATTGGCGTCTTTCATCTTCTAAGGGTTAAGTATACTGAATAGCGAAAATAGCCAATAAATCTTCAAGCTCCCAAAATAGGGAACCCAGGTTGAAAGTGGCTAATCACCATCATCATGACATCATGGCACTGTTCAGTATGTGTTTGAACCTGTTGCACCCGCAGTCGATTGATGTCATTGTCTAATCGGCTTTAGCCATATATCATGCATAAACATAGGCCAAGTCATGACTTTCATTCCTACATCGATCTCAAGAGTTCACTGTGATGGATTACTTATTTCAAGCAAGGGTTCAAGTCTCCGCAAGTACATTTCTTGCCATACTAAAATGAACAAAAACCTATTACTTGCTAGGAAATAAAAACGTACTGTGATTTGGAAAATGGTCCAATGATGTAATGGCAAGTATAGCGTGAGTCATTGTCAGTGGGCTACACATGCCAGATCACTTTTCTAGTCCTTTTAAAATCATGTCTTTAAAAGGTGCACAAAAACAGTTGTCCACTGTTGTACGACAATCATTCCTCACTAAAATAAAAGGGTAGCCGCTAGCTTGTAACTTTTAGAATCAATGAAGGTAAATGGGACATGCATCTCTGAAGCATTTTAACTTGACATACAAAAACACTTGCAGTAATATACACCAGGGGTTCTCAACGTTTTTGGCCGGGGACCCCCGGAAATGCTTTGGCAATGTCTCGGGACCCCCGCCCCGCCCCCTCCCGACCCCCAATATAAATTGACTGCTACAATAACCTTAAACCATTTTGGGCGGGAACCCCTTTTGGTGTTTTAAGCATTGTTATAATTTAGCTATTGAAAAATAGCAGATCTACAAGCTCATAGCGCGCCACCGAGTGGCGCGCTACGAGCTTGTAGGTCTGCTATTTTTGAAAAATCGTGAAAATAGAATTAAAAAAAAAAGCATTTTTTTTTTTTGGTAAATAATTTGGGGACCCCCTAAAATAATTTGGCGACCCCCCGAGTGGTCGCGACCCACGGGTTGAGAACCCCTGATATACACTACTAAGCAGTGATGTAAATGGAGCGTCGCAGTCCCGCCCCCTTTCATGACGACGCCAGGCCCAGGAAATAGTTCCCAATGCATTTTTCCTCATAGACATTTCAAAACGTATTTATTTAAAGACCTTATAAGCGTCGTACAAAGCCAACTCTTGTGACAAATCATGACAACAAACACAATATTTTTGGACCAAACAAATAATTACAAAGAAGAAAAACAACACAAAAACCTGCCGTTTTCTTATTCTTTCTAATTATTTGTTCAGCCCGAAAAATTGTGTTTGTTGTCATGATTTGTCACGACAAGAGTTGGCTTTGTCCGCGGCGTAAACGTCTTTAAATAAATACTTTCTGAAAAGTCTGAGGAAAATGAACGAGGATTTCTTTTGGGTGGGACTGCGACGCTCTATAGGGTTTCAATGTAATGGGTCCTGGCTGGGTGGTCTTTTGGGACATTTTATGAGTCCTACTTGAACGACGTGTGTGTGTGTGTGTGTGTGTGTGTGTGTGTGTGTGTGTGTGTGTGTGTGTGTGTGTGTGTGTGTGTGTGTGTGTGTGTGTGTGTGTGTGTGTGTGTGTGTGTGTGTGTGTGTGTGTGTGTGTGTGTGTGTGTGTGTGTGTGTGTGTGTGTGTGTGTGTGTGTGTGTGTGTGTGTGTGTGTGTGTGTGTGTGTGTGTGTGTGTGTGTGTGTGTGTGTGTCACAAATTGCAGCATCCCATTTCATCTTATATTGTTATAATATGGTTAGATTCATGTAGAAAATGTATCTGAATGAAATTCCAAATCTGACAACTTTAATAGTTGCAAAAACAACAGTGCAAAGTATATGTAAACGTAACAGTGTATAAAGTAATTATCTGACAATTTTAATATTTGCAAAAACTACAGTGCAAAGTATATGTAAACGGAACAGTGTATAAAGTAATTAAATGCCACCAAAAATAAATAAATAAAAATAAAATTAGTAAATTAAATATTTTGTGGCAGTGGCACACTCGGTGAACTAATTATAGTGTATGGTGCATTTATGCACCACTCCGTTAAGGTCTCGTATTGTCATCAGATGGTACCAGTCCCAGGATGCAGCCTATTTGCAACAGTGCTGCTATAAGTGTACCTGCTGCAGGCCTCTTGTTTTTGTTGTGACAGAGAGGATTTGCTGACCCTGGGTCACTGTGGGTCAGGCTGAACTACGCGGTAACTCCAGGGGCAGAGCAGCAGTGCTGGTGGTCGGTGGCCCTTTGACCTTCACCTCACCTGGCCCGTTCCCTTCCACTGTAATTCCCCTAGTGTGGCCTGCCTGGAGCTTACCAACACTTTGCTGTGATAACGCACGCACGCACGCACGCGCGCGCACGCACGCACACAGTGGCGGCAGTGGCTCAGGGGTAGAGTGACCGGATGGCAACCGCAAGGTTCCCAGTTCGAACCCGGGCTCCCCCAGAGTTGGTGTCGAAGTGTCCTTGAGCAAGACTCTGAACCCCAAATTGCTCCCGATGTGCAGGTTGGTGCCTTGCAGGGTTTCCTCCGGCATCGATGTGTGAATGTGTGTGTGAATGTAATGCACAATCTATGTAAAGCGCCTTGGATAAAGGCACGATATCAATGCACCATTTACCACACTCTCACACTCTCACACTCTCAGACTCTCACACTCTCAGACTCTCACACACTCACACACTCACGCCTTGTGACTGAGGCTTTCCGAGTGTTTTGGGGAATGGCTGAATTGATTCTGTTGTGATGTACATTGTACAAAAGGTGTGTCGACTCATCACACGCAGCTCAGTCTCATTAGTTTGCCTCAGGCCAGGTGTGATCGCTTTAATCATCCATATAACCTCCACCCTACACAGAGGCACGGAAGGTACATTAAGAAAGGGATGCGCTGGATGCTGGGCATGCGCCATGACCCTCATGGGTGGCAAACTCACACCGGAAGTTCGATGAAATGCATTGCAGTGAAACCAAGCCTGCTGGACCAGCTTACGAACAAACTATTTCTGAACTATTGCAACCATTGTCATATAATCGGTCGGGGTCAGAAATATAAAGGAAGACATATCATTTTGTGATCACTGGTGTGCACAGTAATGTGTAGTTTTATTGAGGCGTCTAAACAGCGGCAGGTATAGTTTCAGGCTTGTATTATCGCAAGATTTGGTTGTCAGACTGGCAGTGGTGGACAGTCTTGCGATACTTTGGCACGTTCATAAACCTACTTTTTCTTAAAATGAATTAGTGTACACAGCAGAAAAGCAACACAGCAGAAAACAATGTGTGAAACCTTGACTGCAATGCATTTCATTCATTCCATAGGCTGCCGTTTGCCACCAAGTGCGACAAATCTGCCAGCTGGAATTGCTGGATAGAGAAAATTACATCTGTGTCCCTTCCTTAACTTACCTTCCTTGCACGGCGCAAAGAACCTCTACCCAAACAAACTCCAAAACTGCTATCCACTACTCACAGACTCTCTCTTGTCATTTTCAGGAGGTGAAGAAGGAAGCAAAAGAGACAAAGATTGAGGTGAAGGAGGAGCCAACACAGCCGCTCAGCCAGAAGAGAGACAAGAGCGCTGGGAATGTTGCCAACTTGGTCCACAGGATGAGCACCATCGGCATCCCAACCGGAGGCTTCCAGCCGCACACACAGCCTAACGCACTGCCTCATGGACCTCCAGTGCCCAGAAAGAGTACGTTACTGCAGTGTGTTATTTGTATGACCCTCTAGATAAGAGCATGTGCTAAATGCCCAAATTGTGAGTGTCATTTTTTGTTAGTAATTTTTGTGTGTAGAATTTTTAAGATAGGAAATATGGAGAGCGATACTATGGGAATGACATAACAGTAAATGATCCGGCCTGCTGGTACTCACTGATCAGGGCATTTATATGCCGAATTTACAGGTGTGTGTGTGTGTGTATATGATACTTTTCTGTTTTGATAAGAGGTAGAGTAAGAGCCGGAGAGAAAAGACAAAAATCTAATCATATATCCAAATGGACCAATAACCCTCACAATGTTTTAAATGTGTGAGACGGTGAGATAGAACTTTAAGTTTAAGTTAGACATCAAGTATGCTGACTGCGTGTGTGCCTGTGGACATACTATCTTCACTGATCCTGTTCCACTGGATCCAGTGATATCCGCTGCATTTGATGACAGTCTCTCAAGATGTTGACACAAAGCGGAATTCCTTCTACTAGACTTAAATGCTGTGACACTGACGCTAGTAGTATCACATTTGCTTTCCATTGTGGATGACGTGTCACAGTAAAAGCCAATCAGACATGCAGAGCTTTGAGCATATTCTTGTCATTACGTTTTTGCTCGTGTGCTATTTGCTTCCCCCTCTTAGTTATAAGTCGACAGCGGCGCTTTGTTTTTGGTGCAGGAATTCACTGGTGCGGGGCTGCGGGCAGCTCTGCTTGTTCAACAGGGTGTGTCCGCCCTAGGATCACCTGGTTAAAAACTCCCACACTGCTGTTTGTGATGGGGCGGGATATTGTTTCCTCTCACTTCCTGGTTTCCCAGGTCACATGTCTACCTGCATGGCCTTACCTCGTCTTGGCACGTGCGCGCGCGCACACACACACACACGCACACGCACACACGCACGTATACATATCTGTAGTAAGTGGAGATGAATGATTAATCGGTGGGAATTTTATCATGCAATTCAGACTACTGTATTTTTTCTCAGCAATATTCTAATGCTTAAATGTGTGCTCCTCTCATACGATGGTGTCGAATGCTGAAAACAAAGTCATAAGTCTCACATTTTTGTTTGTTTGTTGTAGTCATTATCTTATACATATCTTGGGTTATATTACGGATGATGACTCACAGAGGAGCATTAGGGGAAGGTATGAAGAGCTTTGGGATCTATAATAAGCAAGCTGAAGATTTGTAAAAGACAAAGCACAACCTGCTCAGAATGGTGTTCCGACGCCAACACGCACAGTCTTTTCGAACATAAATAAACATGGGTACACGTGTGTGTGTGTGTGTGTGTGTGTGTGTGTGGGTGTGGGTGTGGGTGTGGGTGTGTGTGTGCACGCACTCAGTCAGAGAGGTGACGCCTCTATCTTCTAGGCCATTGAGCTAGCTAGTGGTCTAACTGGTATATTCTCTCACCGTCATTGTCGTTGTAGAGCCGAAGAAGAGGCAGTGCAAGGCATTGTTTGTGTACCTGCCACAGAACGAGGATGAACTGGAACTCAAAATAGGAGACATCATAGACATCATCGAAGAGGTACGTTTAACACCCTCGACAGGCACCAAAAACAGCTGCAGTACCTCACTAACTCCAAGCTAGCGACCTTACTGATTCCTGTGACAATAAGAAATATATACTCTTAAATGCATGTTAGTTCTTAATGACCTATATTCCTCTATATATTGTGGTATGTACTGCATGTTGTACAATTAGAATAAGGGCTCGTCGGGGAGGGTAGGGACATGTAGGGCTCCATTTTCGTCACCGCTAAACCCCTTATCCCTAAACTTCTTTGCCTTTTTTTTTTTTTTTTTACCATTTTGCAAAACATTTTTGAATAGTTAAAATGGCCAGTCTACAAGCTCACAATGTGTCAATGTAGATTGGCTAGTTGCCTTTTTTACTATTTTGAAAAACATTTTTGAATAGTTCAAAGAAGTTTAGGCCTAAGGGGTTTAGCGGTGACGAAAATGGAGCATGTAGTGTTATACTGGCAATGGCACAAGACAACTGGCCTATAGTTTGCAGCTTTTATATGGCCATTGGGCACTCATCGTGTTTTGGACATTATTATTATGTTATTCATGGTTTGTAAAAGGACGGGGGGTTTACTGCTGGGATGATGAATGAGTTAAGTGATGTTGAATCAGTCGCAACATCTTTCCAGACTCCGACCTTGGACCTGTGTTTATTGTTTTAGATATGTTTTGGAGCTTTTTCTGCCTTTATTTTGATGGTGTACAATAAGATGACAGAAAATGGGGGGGAGAGAGATTAGAGTAGAGACACGTGGGCAAAGGTCGTCGGGACCGGGAGTCTAACCTGCGACACGCCTTCAGGCTGGATTAGCAGCCTTGGTGCCCGGACCGCTAGGCCAGGCCGGGCCGACCTTTTTTTGTTTTAACCCATTTTGACCTGAGATCAGATTCTAAAAAATGTCTTCTACATCCTGACAGTTTTCTGAAAAAGCTATGTTTCTATGTCAGTCGTTCTTCGATTTTTCAAAAATAGCAGACCTACAAGCTCGTAGCGCGCCACTCGGTGGCGCGCTATGGGTTTTAACAAAACTGCTGTTTCACCCTTTGGGTGTAATTACGCCCAGGGCATGCATCTTTGAAGCTCGTCTGTAGCATATTTTAAACACTTTGATCAGCCATATTTATAGATGATAAGGTAGTGGCAAGTCAGGACATTTAAGAGACAGAAGGAGTAACTGGGGCCATGTACTACAATTTACGATTTAGGCATTTAGCAGACGCTCTTAATCCAGAGCGACATTAAGACATTAAGCAAGAACAGAAAGCATGGCAATACATCACATACATAAAAAAGTAGTTATCATGAGTCATACGTAAGCTAAGAACGTAACAGTGGAATATCAATATAATGGAACTATGCATGTATACTTCATAGTGCTATGTCTCCATAAAAATGCTATTAGTCTACATAAAATGCTATCTAAGTCTACATAAATATTAAGACGGGGCAAGGGCAAGTATACTACGGGCCATGATGGAGTCTGAAGAGGTGGGTTTTCAGACTACGGTGGAAGTTTGGGACGGGAGTGAGGCTGCAGTTCTGATTGTAATGGGAAGTGCATTCCATAGTTTTGGAGCCAGAAGGGAGAAGAGTTTGGGACGTGTGGAGCGTTGTCCCGGCGTTTTTAGTGACGGTACTTTCAGCTTCCCTAGAACTGGTACTAATGTGAAGCTATTAATCATGTGGGTTACTTATCTATTTATGGTATAAAGTAATGATATAATGTCTGATACCGTTGTGGGCCTCCACCGGTCCACCCATCAATCTATATTGGCAGAACTGTATTTCGTTGATTTGATTTACTTCAGACGATGTACTGTAAATCACATTTGCACACGTTCAGCCTCTGCCAACTCTGTTTGGGTCAGCAATCTCAGCATTGTACTCATTACGTAAAGGGCTGTTTCACTTCTGGGGTAGTTTTGATGTCTACTTGGGCTTTTGTCTGCACCCCAGACAGTAACCCATTCAGGCCTGACGTCGAAATAAAAAAAACGTTCGCTCTGAAAGAATATATATTCAAAGATTTGTGCCGCATTTTTACAATTTTAAAAAAATAGCAGCCCTACAAGCTCGTAGCGCGCCACTCGGTGGCGCGCTATGAGGTTGTAGATCTGCTATTTTTCAATAGCTAAAGTATAACATAATGCTTAGTTAAAACACCAAAAGGGGTTCCCGTCCAGAATGGGTTAATGATGCTTGAGTCAATATTTAGATATTTGATATTCATTTCATGATCAGACATTTGTCATTTATTTTATTTATTATAATCAACAAAAAAACATTTAAACGTGGAAAAAAAAGTAATTGAAAAATCACAGCATTAGAAGGTTAATATGTGTGTTTTCAATGAGTCTAACATGGTTAAAATGGAGTTTGAAGTTCAATGGGTTTATATAGAAGGGGGTGTCTCTGAGAAGTATTTTACCCATTTTGGGCGGGAACCCCTTTTGGTGTTAGCATTATGTTATGCTTTAGCTATTGAAAAATAGCAGATCTACAAGCTCATACGAGCTTGTAGGTCTGCTATTTTTGAAAAATAGCAGACCTAAAGGTCTGCTATTTTTGAAAAATAGCAGACCTAAAACCTAAAACTGACAAACATAGCTTTTTCAGAAAACTGTCAGGATGTAGAAGACATTTTTAGAATCTGATCTCAGGTCAAAATGGGTTAAAGTGAAATAACCCTTTACAATCTGAATACAGGACTTTGAATGGATGGATGCTGCCTTAAAGTCAAAGATCCTACCTAGACTAACTACAGTGCATGGATCGGAGTAGCCTCTAGCATTCATTTTTAAGATATTACATTTCATGCCTGGATCTTTTCATCTTCATGACTTTTGGTTGGAGGCATTACTCTTACTAGGGTCGGATGATTTATTGATATCGTCATAGGAGATGAAATATCGTCATAGGAGACGAAATATCGTCTGCGATTTTGCACGTTGTACGTTACTTGTAACATCATTATATGGCAACGGGTGTTATCCTTTCATGGTTCTAGTCACCTGACCTAATGAGGATTTTATTCTACATAAGATTGTCAAAAATAGCGAAAATAACGTAAATCCAAGCTCTTTCACAATACGTTGTGAAATGACAGGTTTTTTTTTTTTTAATTTTTGGCTTTCGTCTTTATTTTATATTTTTATGGAGGGACAGACAGTAGGCTGACAGGAAATGGGGAGATAGATGGGGGGAAGACATGCAGTAAAGGCCGCCGGGATCGGGAGTCGAACCCGTGGCACACTGCCAGACTGGATTACCAGCCAAGGTGCCTGGACCACTGAGCCATGGCCCAGGCCCAATGACAGGTTGTTTTGTTGAAGTTTGGTCAAAAAAGTGAAACGCTGCAAAATGTGGTTGTGAGCTTGTTGCCAATTGACAATTTAAAAACAAATGTAAAAAAAAATGCATATGAATCGATATTTAGGTATTTGGTTTTGAAAATTGTGATATTCGAAATTTGTCCATATCGTCCAGTCCTAACTCTTAGTCTAAAATGTACTTTCAGAGTAGGTGGAGCAATCGCTAATTCTTGACATTTTTCAGCAACACATCAAAGTACACACACACTGGGACGACAGGTGGATTAATAACGCCTGGCTTGTACCTGCAGGTTGAAGAGGGCTGGTGGAACGGCAGCATGAACGGCAAGTCTGGGCTTTTCCCTTCCAACTTCGTTAAAGAGATGGAGGCATCGGGAGAAGACGGAGAGCCCGGCGACGCCACCGCAGATGAGACAGGTGAGAGAGACGTGCAGTACGAGCTGGAACTGGAAGGGCCTCACTAATGGGCAAAGATACAATTCCAGAATCAAGGCGTTTTAGTTTAGTCATAGTCTTTGGACTGAAACTTCATTTAGTTTTAGTCACATTTTAGTCACCTGGAATGTCTTGGTGTTAGTCTAGTTTTAGTCGACTAAATGTCATAAGATTTTAGTCGACTAAATCTACAGTTGATTTAGTCGACTAAAATGTATTTTGGCGGGCCTTGATGCCGTCGTAATGAGTATTTTTACACATTTTTACAAAATTTTCAGCATGCAACCAAGTGTAAAATTACTTATACTGGATCTCTTGTCCACTAGTCCCTTCCTAACATTTTACACTAGTTTTTATTTGTCGACGAAATCGTAGGTATATTTAGTCTTAGTTTTAGTCATCATAGCTCTGTTTTCATTTAGTTTCCATTTAGTTTTCGTCAGTGGAAAAAGGTAGTCGACGAACATTTTTCATCTTAGTTTTAGTCGACAAAAACAACACTGGTCAGAATTACGTACGCTTTTCCTTGAATAGACGCCGCTAAAGGCAAGGTTCGCTTGCCGAGTCGATCTGGCAATGTTTGTGGAAGTCTGACACCAGACACTGTTGACAAAATGACAGCAGCGTGTCTCATTTTACCGTTTCTTCAGGCAGTGAGTTTGCTCAGGTAACAATACCTAAAGCAAGGTTATTTCATGTGGAGTTGGAAAAAGAGAGAAATTACTTTGAAAAATGACCACAAAAGGAAATGCCTTCTTTTATAGGCACGCGATTGCGAGCACGTTTAGTCATTAAAGGTAACGTGTGACTTCAGCTTAGCTCCACTGACACCAGAATTCTAACATAATGAAGACAAGGTTGGCTTACATAATTGCTCAGAACGCAGATACCTAAGGGTGTTGTTGCACGTTGTTTGCAGCTGAGTTTCTCCACACGGGCACTTTGATGTTATTTCGTGGATCTCATTGCCTGGTATAATTGTAGTGGTTGCAATGCTCCTCCACTTCTAGAAACTAGATATACAGGCCAGTTTTTGTAATAGAAGTATTAAGGTGTGACTGCTGTCCAAGTGGAACAAGCCTCGGCAGGCAGGATTTAGTGTGCCGGCTGAGTCTTTCCAAGCCTTTTGTGAGCGTTACTGTGACTGTATCATAAAGAAGTTGTTTGAACAGGCATGTGCGTGCATACTGCGTATAGGTAACAAGAGACTGTGTGTGTGTGTTAGGCTTTGTGTGAGGGAGTTTGCATGCTTGTAATGTATTAGAATCTTTGCATGCACTTGTGTACTGTACATGTCATGGGTGTTTATCCTCATTTAACCCATTCTGGACGGGAACGCCTTTTGGTGTTTTAAGCATTATGTTATACTTTAGCTAATGAAAAATAGCAGATATACAAGCTCATAGTGTGGCACCGAGTACCGCACTACAAGCTTGCTATTTTTGAAAAATCTTGAAAATGTGTCGCAAATCTTTGAATATAATTATACTTACATATAATTATACTGTGTAATAATATTCTTACACAGTGACGGTTTTTAACTCAAATCTTTGCTTCCGGTGGGGTCCCTGGAACAACATATTTTCAGATGGGGGTCGGCGGCCAAATACATCTAATTCTAGGGGTCCTTGACATGAAATAGTTTGAGCACCACTGACATAGAAACAGGTTTTTCAGAAAACTGTCATGATTTAGAAGACATTTGTAGAATCTGGTCTCAGGTCAAAATGGGTTAAATGATTGTTGTAAATGTGAGAATGCACCTTACACAGTGATGATAGCTCGCCTAACGGGTCCCTCATCATGTGCCTGTCCTCCTCCTAGTACTGATGTAGATAAATATTGTGTAAAACTGTATTTCTCCGTCCCTGACCCCCTCCTTCCCTCATCAGACGGTAGTGGTAAGGACGGGGCCATCAGCCCCACCTCGCCTCACCCTTCTCCAGGGAACGGAGTTATCGCCCAGCCTAAGAAGATCCGAGGGGTCGGCTTCGGAGACATATTCAAGGAGGGCTCGGTCAAGCTAAGGGTCAGACTACCCAGCCCAGACAAAGAGGAAAAGAAGGACAAGGTGGGTGCAGAGCCATGTTTTTCTTGTAAATTACACTGCGTTGCATATCAGAAATAGATGCACGTCGGGATGTAGGAGTACAAATAAAGAAAGAAAAATTAATTATTATTTTTTAATGCTGGATTATTATTAACTGTTTCCGTCCGTAGGACGTCGCCACACGTCCTAGGGGTCCCAATCGACGCGTACATACGACGTCCTCAGACGTCCTAGCGCATCCTCAATGATACGGGGCGAGATAAGAATATTCAGATTTTTTTCCTTTTTTTTTTATTTGTCAGTTCGCCTTTCGGCTACCGTATGCTACACTCTAGGAAATTGTTAGCTTACCATTGATTTAGCTGTTAGCACGGCGGAAAGAATGACTCGTCTCTCCTAATCTCTCCGTGGTGTTGAACGGATCGATTTACTGGCGCTTCATTTCTGCTCCTCATCTGTCTCTCCCGCAAAATATGAACGCTTTTTGGATCATATATCGTATAAATTAAAACGATCGCAATGTAAGCTAGCAATGTAAAGTAAGTATTGTTTCCGGGTCGTGGGTTTCTGAGTAAAAGCGGCCATGTCTTTCCGGCACCCCAGAGCTCCTATTTTGAAGGACTTCCGGCACTGATTGTGTTAATCAAATCTCGTAATCTCGTGGATGGCACAGCGGGGTACAGTAGCTATTCACGAGATGTTCTCGTGCCAGCACAGATTGTGTTAACAGTTATTCATGCATGCGTTACTTTTCTTTATTGATTTCATAGTTTTAAATAGATCAAAGTGGTCCCCCTGACCTAGTTTTGTGGGTGGTACAACGTTCTTGCATGACAGCGTGACTCTTAACTCTTTGAGAGTTTCAAGGATTTCTATATAGTTTTTAGACTTCTCTATGGCAGAATGGCGTTTTTGAATGATTTATTGAAAATTCTCTGCTGTGAATGTGTGACAACGAAAGACCTTCAGAGAAAGCTTGGCTTGTCTGCTTCCAGGAAAAAAATGAACTGAGTTGATAAAAGTTGTGGTGTTGGAAGCCATTTAAAAGAGCCTGCATTTACACTGGGTAGTGTTTCTAGGACAACAATAAAAGTTATGACCGGTTGAAGTTTTATTTTCTAAATAACTTTTTTTCTGCTGGGCGTACATAGCCATGCAATATCTCATTTTAAAGGGTGAGTTGTCTAGTTCAATTAAAATAAAATAAAAAGTTTCTCACATGTACCACTGTAGATATTTTGCCATCTATAAATAGCATGGTCAGTCATGATCAATCTGACCTATCCAGCTAAAAGTCCCCCTAGCTCTGAAATGGAACATCATATAAACTCAATTCTTTTTTTGGGGTAAAATTAGACATTCTAACGCACATTTTGATATATACCATGTTTACATAGTCTTACCAGTACCGTGTCTATTCATGCATGTATCTCAAAAACCTGTTGTGAAGAAACAGTTTTGATAAAAAACTCATCCAAGGACATTGTTTTGATATGACTTTGTGCCCATGATATGTATCAAAATATAGACTTGAATGTATACTGTATTATAACAAAAAAATTGGGTTCTTACCATCTACCGTTACAGAGTAAATCACAGTTGAAACTCGCTTAGTCAAACCATAAACCTCAGACTAGTGAACAAAATAGCCATGACAGGTCTAACTCATTGTAAAAGCTTGTCTTTTATTTTTTATGACTACTAACATAATACAATTATAATAAATATTACAGAAAATAAATAGGCCTACATACAAAACAGTTGTCCCCAAACTCCCCAGTGTCCCCAAACCACTGCATTCCAGTTGTTCTTGACGGTGTGTGTGTGTGTGTGTAGGCTAAATTTAAAAAAAACAACAACTGAAATGAATGAATGCATCCGGTTCAGTGTCGGAGAACTCCATCGCAGTCTTGACTCTTCGTCATCATCATCATCATCCTCCTCCTCCGATGCCAGTTCTAAATATATAAAAATAAACATTTAGCTGTAGTCAGCCCGGCCAATAGCCAGTTGGGGGGGGGGGGGGGGACGTAGGCTATCTGACATCATCGTCATCATCATCATCACACGGAGACACACTAAACAATGTACAATCATGATTGTATACAATATACAATGAATGCAATTATCATGCAAGCTCAGACGTCAATGAAACGTCATACAGATCTTATATAATACGCTACTGTTAGCTTCACTCCCCGTCCCCCCTCCGATCCTTGTAGCAACGTCATCATAACCACGCGTTGCTTCAGTAAACGATGCATGTTTGTTCTCCGTCTTTGTAGACAGTAAATAAAAGGAGCGAACATTACTCTAAAGATCAGATCGCCTATAAGGCACGCTACAATATAAAATACTTGTACTGCCATGCGTGCATGCCTGCTACGATACATTTGTACTGCACCAACCAACCGATCGACACCAACCCCCCCCTCCAGCCCTTAGCCAGCACCAATGCACCGACCAACACCATTAGCCAGCACCTTCGGTGCTGGCTAATGGCTGGGGGCCATCGTGGTGAGTCATTCTGGCGTCATGATCTGACTAGTAGTAGTAATTATCCAAGCATCTATTTGTAGCGATCATCTTATGATTTCTGATCACTATAGAAGGGCATTTTCTACAATAAGATTACCTCAAAACATTCCGGGTTGATCGTCTTCTTCAATGGTTTCCCGGTATAGCTCATCGGACGACGATGGGGAGACAATGAAAAAAGGAGGGAGGGAGCAGCGAGTCTCGCTGTAAGCACTGGACCAGGGCTACTCCGCCTGGAGAAGGCGACTGGGACGCGTATGGATCAATACTACTACCACAAAACTCGCTCAAATAAATAGTACTGCTTTCAACTTTTTCTGCTAGAAAATCGCTCGGGCGAGACGGCAAACAGGCAAAACAATGAAAACTATGAAGACTCCCTCTGCCCCCACTGTTTACAGGGGGTGGGACCAGCTTCCAATGGCAACACGTACACGTGTGTCACGTGACACGGGTTTTCTGGGTAATGTAGTTGGAATATAAGCTCAGGAATTTAAACAGCGCTTCGGAGCATATTAATATGTTTAGATTCATCAAAAACTGTGAAGACGCCAATTGGCGTCATTGATCATTTACGGAATTCTGATGAAGACGCCAATTGGCGTCTTTCATCTTCTAAGGGTTAATACAGGCATGTCACTCTAGTCAGCTGATTTACAAGATGCATAGTTGAAGTTGTCCCGCTATATCAGCGGGACAACTTGGCTAAATGCCTATATCTGGCCATTTAATTAGTAGAGAGTAGAGAGTTATCAGCTCTTGGAAAATGTTATGCTTATACAAAAAAGTGTGGAAAGATGTTCAGTCCAAATATGGAAATGACCAAATCCATTGATATAGATACAGTATGTAACTGTAGACTCACTGTAAAATGAAATATTAAATGATATCCCTTTGTTGACAATGTTGGGACTGTATACTGTCACTCGACAGATATGACCAACCATGTTCCAAGTTGGAAATTACCCAGTTCCCATCTGGCATCAATGCACAATTTACAATTTAGGTATTTAGCAGACGCTCTTAACCCATTTGGGGCGGGAACCCCTTTTGGTGTTTTAAGCATTATGTTATAGTTTAGCTATTGAAAAATAGCAGATCTACAAGCTCATAGCACGCCACCGAGTGGCGCGCTATGAGCTTGTAGGTCTGCTATTTTTGAGAAATCGTTAAAATGTGCCTCAAATCTTACCGAAAATTGTCATGATTTAGAAAACATTTATTTTTTTAATTTCGACGTCAGGCCTGAATGGGTTAATCCAGAGCGATTTACATTAAGCAATAACAAAAAGCATGGCATACATCACATATATAAAAACTAAAGTAGTTATCATGAAACATGCGTAAGCTAAGAACGTAACAGTGGAGTATCTATGTACCATTAGTAGACATTGTGATCTGCAGGCTTTCAGCTTCTTTCTCTGGATTATCTACCGTGGTGTTATTGTTCAGCCACACTGACTGGACCATGCACCACACTGACTGGACCATGCACCACACTGACTGGACCATGCACCACACTGACTGGACATGCACCACACTGACTGGACATGCACCACACTGACTGGACATGCACCACACTGACTGAACATTGATCAAATCTAGTCTTATATTTTAGTCTGGAAAAATGTAGGTCTTTGAGTTGTGAAATGGACAATTATACAGATTTGAGCTTCTGCTTGGATATGACTCTTATTCTATTTTCATATCCTACTTTATGTTAAATTCCTATACAAGATACCACTGTCTGAGCCTCTGGGACCAGAGGGAATAGTAATGCATAACACGGCTAATAACTAATTGTATCCTTAATTAGTGATATTTAGCATGTATCCTTCCTTCTGAAACCTGCTCCCCTTTTCCCTTTCTCTCTTCTACCACAGCCTCCACTCACTGCTAACATGGCTTGCTCCACTCTCCTCCACAACATGTCACAACATCACAATATGTTGCATGGCCTCGTTGCCGCAACCCACACACAATATATGATCCCCTCACCCTTTTATTTTACCATCCTCAAGCCCCTGTAGTCTACTCACTGCTTGCCGCTCTAAAAATAGTGGTGTTACTCATGCCTATGATGAAGACTCGATAGCATGGAAATGCATTCTTATTTCCAGTTTTTCCACCAATACAAATATACAAAAGAACATGGCTTATTGTTTGCATAGTATAGTATTGTCCTGCAGAAGAAGTGCCAGGTTATTTCCGTCACTTTGCCACGCATGGTGATCCGTCTCTAGTTTTTACCTCATGCGGCTGGCTGCGTGTTAGTAGTTTCACTGTCACAGGAAACGTGTGCTAAATGTCTTTCAGATACTTTCCTCTTTGATGCCCACACACACCACCCTTGTGGTTCCACCAGTGTTCATAAACAATATCCATTTGTTGTATTCCTAATGCTCCCTCAACCATTACTAAAACAAATTTCAGAACATCCCTGGATTTGTTTAAAAGTGCTCCCTCTTCTTACTCTTGCCATGGTACTAAAACACAACATACAGATGCCAGATGTGTTTTCACTGTGTATCTTTTCAGTAATGTATTTTCTTCATCCCAACATTATTAACTACAACCACTCTTAACCAGTCGGATAGTAGACGCAACTCTCTCTCTCTCTGTGTGGATTAAAGACATTACACATGCATGTGCGCATCCAATCATGTCTAGGAAATCATTCCCATTTGTGTCGTTTGCTTCATTTTAGCCAATCCCATCATTACCATCCGCCGCAAAGCCCGCCCTTCCCACGCCAGAGTTACAGAGGCCGGACGCAGACAGCAAATCAAAATGTGAGTGAATTCATTAACGACACAATGAATGTTTTTAATTTGTATTCTTTTTTTTTTTGGTCAACCATAACATTGTGAGGAAAATGTTTCCACTTTGTCCTTTGGTTTCCCTCACTAATGACTGAAAATTAAGGCACACCACAAAGCCAAATGCATTGTGGGTAGCTGTGATCACAATGTTCCTACTCTATACTGAATATGCTGTACACCAATTCTAGAAATAAACAATCAAGCAGCAGCTAAACAGATGCCTTGGTGGGTCAGGGACAGGGTGTCCATTTTAATTGTTAATATTATAAAAATATAACATCCTCTTTGTCAGTATACTGTTCCAATATGATAAGCTCCAATATGTTGATCTGTGAGAAGAAAGAAAAAAAGACATGGTTAGTTCTCACCACATTTGCTTAGTGATTCATTGTGAGATTTCAAACGGAATCAATGATTCATATGAAAATGTGTCTTGATGTTGCATACATGCGTACATTACACACCAACACATGTAAAGCATCTTTGAGTGTCATGAAAAGCGCAATATAAGTCCCAGATATTATTATTATAAAACGTACTCAGCCTAGAGTTCCAGTTTACCTCATTTCTGAAATGTACATATTCGTTATGCACGTGGATGTGAGCAAATACTCATGCATACACTTGTACACCTTTTTTTCCCCCCCTTGGTATGAGAAACATTGTGTCCAGCTCACCACCTGAACCTTTTTTTTCCCTGTCTCCTCAGCTAAAGAATATTGTAAAGTTACGTTTGCCTTTGACTCCACAAACGAAGACGAGCTCAGCTTGAAAGAGGGTGATGTCATCCAGATACTGAGCAAGGTAAGCTGCCACAGGCCTACACTAAGACTCCACTACATGAAGAAAAGGGTGATGTCATCCAGATACTGAGCAAGGTAAGCTGCCACAGGCCTATACTAAGACTCCAGAGGGTGATGTCATCCAGATACTGAGCAAGGTAAGCTGCCACATGCCTGTACTAAGACTCCACTACATGAAGAAAAGAGGGTGATGTCATCCAGATACTGAGCAAGGTAAGCTGCCACAGGCCTATACTAAGACTCCACTACATGAAGAAAAGAGGGTGATGTCATCCAGATACTGAGCAAGGTAAGCTGCCACAGGCCTACACTAAGACTCCACTACATGAAGAAAAGAGGGTGATGTCATCCAGATACTGAGCAAGGTAAGCTGCCACAGGCCTATACTAAGACTCCACTACATGAAGAAAGAGGGTGATGACATCCAGATACTGAGCAAGGTAAGCTGCCACAGGCCTATACTAAGACTCCACTACATGAAGAAAAGCCGCATTGTGCTTAGTGGTTATATTAACTCATTTATTGCGGCTAGCTGTTAGCATAAACCCCAGTTCCAGGTGCCACCATACGCGTTCACATTAACCCATTTTGACCTGAGATTTCTTCGATTTTTCAAAAATAGCAGACCTACAAGCTCGTAGCGCGCCACTCGGTGGCGCGCTATGAGGTTGTAGATCTGCTATTTTTCAATAGCTAAAGCATAACATAATGCTAACACCAAAAGGGGTTCCCGCCCAAAATGGGTTAAAAGACCCACAAGTTTTCTCGTGTCTACGCGTCTTCTCTCCCACACATAATGTCCATGACATGAGACAAAATGCAAATGCTTAGGCTTTGGTCAGTTTGAATAAAATGAAAGTTTCTCTGATTTACATATTGTTTGTATGACACATCATTTTTTGTAATCTGCCTGAAACTCCAGTTGTGACGATAAAATGGGAACCCGATGGGATTTTGAAGTTCCATTATTCATAGTTGGGAGACTGCTTCAATTAAACTTGCATGTCTTGTCTATACATAGAAAGTGGTTATGACGTCGATTACAGAAAGGAGACAAAGGTGCAAAAGTGCAGTGAATGCAACCTCAGAATTCTTTGTTTTTATTAAACTACCGTTTAGTTTGTCAAGACTTAAAGGATTCAACAGAGAAGGAAGAATCGATAGGGAGTCGTTTGCTCTTCCACAGTCTTGGGCGACTCAAGCCCCCAGAAGGGCTGGCCAACGCTGAAGCGCTCGGCCCTACTGGTCACAGCTGGGACTGCAGACGGGCCCGTGCATTTAGCACGAGGAAACCCTGTGCAGCTGTCTTTGCATGTGCCAATGGTCCATGCAATGCATATGCGCAATTTCAGATGGATTGACCAACTCACTACAGAGAGAGTTTGCAGTGTTCACAAATTTAGGACAAAATATCATCTTTTTTTGGTGTCCAAATCGAACAAATGTGGAAGTAGAGCGTTCTTCCGGGTGCTTCAAAACACCACTGAGCAATTTCCATTGAAATGAATATCAGGGGGCGGGGCGGTCTGCCCTCTATCTTTTATAACTCTATGGGGCGACGGCAAGGGCACGGTCACCCCTGGAGTTTAGTTAGTGGGAGAGCTCAGCTGACCTGACGGACCTGGATGTAGGGAGAGGGGTTAAAAGTTCAGCGATGTACGGGGGTCAACCAAGAGCTCTGTAAACCTACTGGCAGCCAGTGGAGAGAGGCCAGGATGTAGGGGGGTCAACCAAGAGCTCTGTAAACCTACTGGCAGCCAGTGGAGAGAGGCCAGGATGTACAGGGGTCAACCAAGAGCTCTGTAAACCTACTGGCAGCCAGTGGAGAGAGGCCAGGATGTACAGGGGTCAACCAAGAGCTCTGTAAACCTACTGGCAGCCAGTGGAGAGAGGCCAGGATGTACAGGGGTCAACCAAGAGCTCTGTAAACCTACTGGCAGCCAGTGGAGAGAGGCCAGGATGTACGGGGGTCAACCAAGAGCTTTGTAAACCTACTGGCAGCCAGTGGAGGGAGGCCAGGATGTACGGGGGTCAACCAAGAGCTCTGTAAACCTACTGGCAGCCAGTGGAGGGAGGCCAGGATGTACGGGGGTCAACCAAGAGCTCTGTAAACCTACTGGCAGCCAGTGGAGAGAGGCCTGGATGTACGGGGGTCAACCAAGAGCTTTGTAAACCTACTGGCAGCCAGTGGAGAGAGGCCAGGATGTACGGGGGTCAACCAAGAGCTCTGTAAACCTACTGGCAGCCAGTGGAGAGAGGCCAGGATGTACGGGGGTCAACCAAGAGCTCTGTAAACCTACTGGCAGCCAGTGGAGAGAGGCCAGGATGTACGGGGGTCAACCAAGAGCTTTGTAAACCTACTGGCAGCCAGTGGAGGGAGGCCAGGATTGTAAACCTACTGGCAGCCAGTGGAGGGAGGCCAGGATTGTAAACCTACTGGCAGCCAGTGGAGGGAGGCCAGGATTGTAAACCTACTGGCAGCCAGTGGAGGGAGGCCAGGATTGTAAACCTACTGGCAGCCAGTGGAGGGAGGCCAGGATTGTAAACCTACTGGCAGCCAGTGGAGGGAGGCCAGGATTGTAAACCTACTGGCAGCCAGTGGAGGGAGGCCAGGATGTACGGGGGTCAACCAAGAGCTCTGTAAACCTACTGGCAGCCAGTGGAGAGAGGCCAGGATTGTAAACCTACTGGCAGCCAGTGGAGAGAGGCCAGGATTGTAAACCTACTGGCAGCCAGTGGAGAGAGGCCAGGATTGGGCTACAATGGTCCCTCTTCCTAGTACAGTACCTGTCAAGATCCTGGCTGCTGCGTTTCAGACCACTTGTAGACGGGACAGGGAGGACTGACTTATTAGTGTACAGGGAATTGCAGTGATCCAGGCGCCGGCGGGATGATATGGTGCTGTATGAGGGTTTTAGATTTTTTTTATCCCACGATTTTGCAACCCATTTTATTCACCCAGTGTCAATTATTGAATGTAATCCTGGGCTCTACACTTCCTCTGCCAACCTGAGGGGGCAGCGGACTGACCTCATGCTTCCTTCTATGCATGAGTAGTCCAAGCTGCTTCTTTTCACCTGACAGGGGAGAGTTTCCCCGGCCGGACGTAGCGCGTGGAAGGAACACGTTATTCCGACCAATTCCTTTCCCCTCCATCAGGCGCCCCGGCTGGAGGCTGGTCAGGGGGAGTTAGTTTAGAGACCAGGATTACTGCATGTTTTTGGTGAGCGTACCTACCCTATAGGGGACACGGGGAGAACATGCACACAGAAAGGCCCTTTCGCCAACCCCGCCTCGGGTATGGGCACTGATGACGCGGAGGAGAGGGTTTTTGATTCTAACGTGAAAGCATTACAGCAGAAAGTATACATGGTGATCCCATATCATCCCATTACTCAGTTGACATCTTCGAAACTCAATTTTGACGGCCTAATTTCTCTAATAGACTGTCCAGCCTACAGCCACCTTCCCGGAACCACTGTACTCATCTGATTAATATTGACGTTGCAGTCACATTTGATCGGTCTTACTGTTGCTTGCTTACAGTGGAATACCAGTGACTTTAAAATACATTCATAATTTCAGGAACACTCATTGTACTGTAAGTCACATGACTAGTAGGGGTGTGCCTCTCTCCCTTATAAGATGATATGCATCTAATTAGATACATGGGGCATGATACGATTCAAGGACGAGGCATTTTAATACAGAGGGATTTGGTGCAATACAATGTATAATAGTTTTTAACAGTTTTTGTTTAACGTAGACATTAATTTTCCATTATAAATGTAAATTAAAGTGGCTAACAGTTTTATAGAAAACTCAAACGTTGGATTAACCCATTTTGGGCGGGAACCCCTTTTGGTGTTAGCATTATGTTATGCTTTAGCTATTGAAAAATACCAGATCTACAAGCTCATAGCGCGCCACCGAGTGGCGCGCTATGAGCTTGTAGGTCTGCTATTTTTGAAAAATCAAAGAACGACTGACATAGAAACATAGCTTTTTCAGAAAACTGTCAGGATGTAGAAGACATTTTTAGAATCTGATCTCGGGTCAAAATGGGTTAACTAGTAAACGGTGTGCAGTATGTTCAACGACGGTGTGTAGTACCAGCTGTCACAGAATCGTTACTGTCATTACTGATAACGGTATATAAAAAAGCAGTCGTTTAAGCAGAAGTTTAATTTATACACAATCGCAACGGTGTCCCTTGCCAAAATGTACAGATCTTCAAGCTCCGATTCGTTCTTTTTGTCAAGCGAAACCATCGTACTACAAATATGGCTGCAAAACACTGCATAATGTATGCTGTGTAACTTGTGTTGAGTGAATGTTACCTTATGCAGAGCAAACATGCATGAATATCCTCAGACTCTGTCATGTCAGTCATTCTTAACCCATTTTGGGCGGGAACCCCTTTTGGTGTTAAAATTATGTTATAATTTAGCTATTGAAAAATAGCAGATCTACAAGCTCATAGCGCGCCACAGAGTGGCGCGCTACGAGCTTGTAGGTCTGCTATTTTTGAAAAAACGTGAAAATATTTATTTCAGAAAACAGGAGGATTTAGAAGATTTTTTTATTTATTTCGAGGTCAGGCCTAAATGGATTAACCTTTTTCTTTTTACTTTGATGTACACCACTGGAATGTAAGGCCAAAGGAGGTGTAGAGTAGACTGTCACCACTAGGACATGGAACACAGCCAGCTTGTATAGTCAGGGACGTGCACACATAGACATCAAAGGGGGCTTCAGCCCCTGCCCTTTTACCCGTCTGTAAAACAACTGCCCTCTCCAGACCACGAATGCAGCATTTACTACATGGTGAAAGAAATGCAAATGCCCCTCCTTTCCATGCCATACCGGAAGGCAGCGCTCGGTCTCCTGAACTTGAACGTAGCATTTTGCGTTGAACAAATGTGTTTTTCGAAATCCATGTCGTACACCGCATCTCCACTAGCTAAAGATTGCTGGGTTGCACCAAGGAAATAGCTGATCTACAAGCTCTCAACGCGTTGCAGTGCGTCTAAAAATGCCCTCTTACGGGATGTCAGCCCCTGCCTCTCTGCACATCCCTGTGTTCACTACTGAACACTGCATTGTGACTTGTGTGGTTTCGTTCCACAAATGGCACACATCATAACTTGCTGTCAAGCGCTTGGTGTTTGGTCAGGGAGACCACACTGTTAACACTCCCATCGCCCAGGACGAAGTTCTTTGTCCTTTCTATTAGTAACGCCCGACGCTCAGGACGAAGTATTGTCCTAAAGACGAAGTTTATTGATACGAGAACGGATCGCCTGGCTGTATAGCCCAGGCGCGCCTGCTGGGCTCTCCTCGTGATGCGCAAGAGTGAGACGTCATCAAAAAACTCCCTCCTCTGTTTAGCTGATGAAAACGAAAATCTTAAAACGTTCATAAATCATCCCGTCTTTTTCTGAAAAAAGATCCTGTGTTAGACGGCGCTCCGCGGTCCAGTCGCTAGTCTCGATAGATTTATTCTTGTCTCCCGTTGTTGTCGATCGACTCTAAAGTGCTGTGGCTATTGTTAGCTGCTACACAACATCATGAACTTCCGGCCGGTCCGTCCGGAAAAGGCGTCCGTGTTTATAAATCGACTGGGCGCATGAATGTAATGGATTAAATAGTTCCGGGCAATTAAAGTGTTAAATGGATGATATCTCTATCATGCCTAATACACTATTTATTTTCAATGTCAGTAGATGACACTTTCTCCCTAAGTCCTTTAACCCTGCGCATTAAGCATCGTACTTTCCACACAGTGTGAAAGAGGAAGGAAGCCTCATGCTTTTTTAACAAGCCTTTTAAGCGCTTTCCCCTCTTCAGGAAGGACATCCCTCTGTTCAAAGACAGGAAATGATCCATCACGTTTGACAGATTCCCTCATTCCCCTCTCTCTGTGTCTGTATTTCTGCATCACTGGGCCTCGTGGGAGATGGACACATTGTTTGCTGATCTCTCTCTCTGCACCCAGGCCCACTCATATGTAGATCTCTCTGTGCACCCAGGCCCACTCATATTTAGATCTCTCTCTGCACCCAGGCCCACTCATATTTAGATCTCTCTGTGCACCCAGGCCCACTCATATTTAGATCTCTCTCTGCACCCAGGCCCACTCATATTTAGATCTCTCTGTGCACACAGGCCCACTCATATTTAGATCTCTCTCTGCACCCAGGCCCACTCATATTTAGATCTCTCTGTGCACCCAGGCCCACTCATATTTAGATCTCTCTCTGCACCCAGGCCCACTCATATTTAGATCTCTCTGTGCACCCAGGCCCACTCATATTTAGATCTCTCTCTGCACCCCGGCCCACTCATATTTAGATCTCTCTCTGCACCCAGGCCCACTCATATTTAGATCTCTCTGTGCACCCAGGCCCACTCATATGTAGATCTCTCTGTGCACCCAGGCCCACTCATATTTAGATCTCTCTCTGCACCCAGGCCCACTCATATTTAGATCTCTCTCTGCACCCAGGCCCACTCATATTTAGATCTCTCTGTGCACCCAGGCCCACTCATATGTAGATATCTCTGTGCACCCAGGCCCACTCATATTTAGATCTCTCTCTGCACCCAGGCCCACTCTTATTTAGATCTCTCTCTGCACCCAGGCCCACTCATATTTAGATCTCTCTGTGCACCCAGGCCCACTCATATTTAGATATCTCTCTGCACCCAGGCCCACTCATATTTAGATCTCTCTCTGCACCCAGGCCCACTCATATTTAGATCTCTCTGCACCCAGGCCCACTCATATTTAGATCTCTCTCTCTGCACCCAGGCCCACTCATATTTAGATCTCTCTCTGCACCCAGGCCCACTCATATTTAGATCTCTGTGCACCCCGGCCCACTCATATTTAGATCTCTCTGTGCACACAGTCCCACTCATTATTTAGATCTCTCTGTGCACCCAGGCCCACTCATATTTAGATCTCTCTGTGCACCCAGGCCCACTCATATTTAGATCTCTCTCTCTGTGCACCCAGGCCCACTCATATTTAGATCTCTCTCTGCACCCAGGCCCACTCATATTTAGATCTCTCTCTGTGCACCCCGGCCCACTCATATGTAGATCTCTCTGTGCACCCAGGCCCACTCATATTTAGATCTCTCTCTGCACCCAGGCCCACTCATATTTAGATCTCTCTCTGCACCCAGGCCCACTCATATTTAGATATCTCTCTGCACCCAGGCCCACTCATATTTAGATCTCTCTGTGCACCCAGGCCCACTCATATTTAGATCTCTCTCTGCACCCAGGCCCACTCATATTTAGATCTCTCTCTGCACCCAGGCCCACTCATATTTAGATCTCTCTCTGCACCCAGGCCCACTCATATTTAGATCTCTCTCTGCACCCCGGCCCACTCATATTTAGATCTCTCTGTGCACCCAGGCCCACTCATATTTAGATCTCTCTCTGCACCCAGGCCCACTCATATTTAGATCTCTCTGTGCACCCAGGCCCACTCATATTTAGATCTCTCTCTGCACCCAGGCCCACTCATATTTAGATCTCTCTCTGCACCCCGGCCCACTCATATTTAGATCTCTCTCTGCACCCAGGCCCACTCATATTTAGATCTCTCTCTGCACCCCGGCCCACTCATATTTAGATCTCTCTCTGCACCCAGGCCCACTCATATTTAGATATCTCTCTCTGCACCCAGGCCCACTCATATTTAGATCTCTCTCTGCACCCAGGCCCACTCATATTTAGATCTCTCTGTGCACACAGTCCCACAGTCAGATCTGTCAACCAACTGGGATTATTGGTCTATTGATCTACCCAAGTTGTTGATGAGACCGTGTCTCAGGAACTAATTTGTCACTTTAAGTCCTAATTGTGTGAATTCGACTTAATGTGTGCTGCCTCAAGCCTCTTTTTCTTCACGGGCACTCAGAAGTGAAGTGTTTGTTTGGGAACTAGCAAGCAAAGAGAAGGGGGGGGTGTTTTTTTTTTTTTTTCTGTCCGGCAGTTCCAATTTAAATCTTGTTTGTGGTGGCTGTTTGTGACGCACGTGTGAGCCTATTTCAGCTGTGTTGCATTTCATCAAACATTGAGACATATTATAGTACATGTTTGATGACATCTTTGACATCGGTAATTGGTGGTCTAGGATTCTAATGAACCAAATGTTTAAATCATATGAATCAAACATAATAGTCCACACAATGTTAGCTCCCACTGTTTATTGCTGGATCAGTGTTTTCAATAACCTAAGGATCTTTTAGATTGTTAGATGATCAAAGTACTTTTTAATTCCTCCACACCTCCCCCCAAATAAGGAAAACATTTATGATGATCAAAGTATGTGTGCAAACATTTTTGAGTGGTGTAAACCACTCCTACAACTGGCTTTGTTAGTTTACGTGTCTGTTCGTACCGAAAAATGAGCATGGTTGCTATGGTCACCCAGTTCACACGGATTTTTTTTTAAATGCCAATATTCTGTTTGTCCTCAACCTGAAGACCAGATAGGAGGATCTACTCTACTTTGTAATATCAGTTCAGTTTACTTTTATTTATTTTATCACCCCGACAGTGTTTAAAAACACAGGGTAAGAAGAGGTGTACATACTGTAACAATAAAACCAATCAAACTAGGGGGAACCAGACAGTGGCCTTGGGGTTAGAGTGTCCGCCCTGAAACTGGGAGGTCGGGGTTCGATCCCCGGCCGGGTCATACCAAAGACTGTAAAAATGGGACCCAATGCCTCCTGCTTGGCACTCAACGCATCAATGGGTTGGATTGGGGGTCAAATCAACTAATGAGCTGCGGCTCACCGTTCCAAGAGATGGGTCAAATGCAGAGAACAAATTTCACTGCGGTAACGTCTGTGACTAATCGTACGACTTTGACTTTGGAATGCAAGGAAAAAAAGGTATCTCTAACAGCTGGAGGGAAAGCATTCCAGAGATGGGGTGCACCATGTGTGAACGCTCTGCCCCCAACTGTTTATTTTTATTTTTATTATGCTTTGTGACTGTGAGGTGACCAGCAACCTGGGAGCTTAGTGGTCGTCCAGGGATGTATGGTTCTATTAATTATGCTTTGTGACTGTGTGGTGACCAGCAACCTGGGAGCGTAGTGGTCGTCCAGGGATGTATGGTTCTATTAATTATGCTTTGTGACTGTGTGGTGACCAGCAACCTGGGATCGTAGTGGTCGTCCAGGGATGTATGGTTCTATTAATTATGCTTTGTGACTTTGTGGTGACCAGCAACCTGGGAGCATAGTGGTCGTCCAGGGATGTATGGTTCTATTAAACCATTTTGACCTGAGATCAGATTCTAAAAATTTCTTCTATGTCAGTCGTTCTTTGATTTTTCAAAAATAGCAGACCTACAAGCTCGTAGTGCGCCACTCGGTGGTGCGCTATGAGCTTGTAGATCTGCTATTTTCAATCGCTAAATTATAACATAATGCTAACACCGAAAGGGGTTCCCACCCAAAATGGGTTAAACTGGAAATGTGGGATGCAGCATTGAAGCTTTCTAGGTCAGGAGCAGCACCTGAAGTGGGCTCTGGCCTGTGTCGGCAGCCAGTGTAGTGCTATGAGTGCTTGGTGTGATGGCCTGTGTCTGCAGCCAGTGTAGTGCTATGAGTGCTTGGTGTGATGGCCTGTGTCGGCAGCCAGTGTAGTGCTATGAGTGCTTGGTGTGATGGCCTGTGTCTGCAGCCAGTGTAGTGCTATGAGTGCTTGGTGTGATGGCCTGTGTCTGCAGCCAGTGTAGTGCTATGAGTGCTTGTTGTGATGGCCTGTGTTGGCAGCCAGTGTAGTGCTATGAGTGCTTGGTGTGATGGCCTGTGTCTGCAGCCAGTGTAGTGCTATGAGTGCTTGGTGTGATGGCCTGTGTCGGCAGCCAGTGTAGTGCTATGAGTGCTTGGTGTGATGGCCTGTGTCGGCAGCCAGTGTAGTGCTATGAGTGCTTGGTGTGATGGCCTGTGTCGGCAGCCAGTGTAGTGCTATGAGTGCTTGGTGTGATGGCCTGTGTCGGCAGCCAGTGTAGTGCTATGAGTGCTTGGTGTGATGGCCTGTGTCTGCAGCCAGTGTAGTGCTATGAGTGCTTGGTGTGATGGCCTGTGTCTGCAGCCAGTGTAGTGCTATGAGTGCTTGGTGTGATGGCCTGTGTCTGCAGCCAGTGTAGTGCTATGAGTGCTTGGTGTGATGTGGTCGAGTTTCCTTTTCCTAGTTGGTACTCTAGCTGCTGCATGTTTGACTACTAGTCTAACGCCATTCATGGACCAGGGTTTTTCCGCGTCGGGAATTGATAGTGTTGGTTGGACGAATTCTAGCTATAGTTTGCGCCGCAGATGAAAGAAGGCAGATTTTGTCATGTTTCTTTTATATGGCAGGCTATATTTATGGTATATGAATATGTGAAGAGGTTGTTTGATTATATGAATATCGATTTTTGATAAACCCTTGCCTTCTGAAATTCCACGTTGGAGTAAAAAAAAAAAAACAGATAGTTTTGCAAATAACATTATTTATGTAGAAGGGAGTTCCAGCCGCGCCTCTAGCCTATAGCAGGCCAGTCTGGTGCATCTCAGGAGCAGGACATATAACATGCGAACAAGAAGGCACTGGAGCAGCTCAGACGATTCAGGCGATTTAGATCTTCGTCAGGTCATGACGAAGATGTAATTGACACATCGAAACGTTGTCGCTTTTTACCTGCACCCTGATATAATAAAATAAGGGCCTAAATTGTCTGAGCTGCTCCAGTGCCTTCTTGTTCGAACATTATTTATTTATTTGTATTTATCCCCATGCCAGCAAGCCAGTTGGCAGAGTAGATCAATGCATAATCTCATTGGGGAGCGACAAGGCCTATATTCAGGTCCCAAGACCCAGACTGTGACGCGCAGACCCACTTATAGCTGTCCAACTTCATTGCCTTCATCGCTAGAGGTTTGGCCCCTGGGTACGTCGTCCCTCTAGAACGGTGCACTCTGGCAGTAAGGCATTACTGCCACAGTTAGTCAGTCACAGAATGCCTTTAGTCCTAAACACAGCGTTTGCTCGCTTCACTCAGCACAACAGCCACTGAGACTCTGTTGAGGTATGATGCCTCTGACTCATGTCTAGTATTAAGTAACACCCAGAAGCAGGAATGTAGGAATCTGCTGCCATCTAGTGGGGACAGTGGAGAAATGATGGTAAAATAAGACCTTACTACTACTACTCGAGATGTGTTGTTTAGTGTAGTTGCTATAGGCATTGGGCAACACACTATCATTATTCTTTTCAAAATCTTTTTATTTCCGTTTTATAACAGTATGGGTGTCAAGTCACAGGTTCATAGAAAAAATAAAATATCAGATTTTAGTATCAGTGACTGAGGTAAACAAACGTAGCCTACTGTATGAATCACAGAGATCGTGGGCAGACATAATGAAAAGACTGTTATTGTGCAAAACATGCCCCTTCAAGACAAAAGAAAAACATTTTCTCCCCTTCAAGTCCCAATTTAGTATAGCCAATTCCCAATTCCCCAGCCTCTCTACAAGTACTCCATCTCTGCTAACCCCCACAATCAGTCATTGGGAGGGTGAAGAAAGCCTCGGGTCTCCTCCGATACCCGGGCCATCACATTATTATCATTATTAATTGTGTATTATTATTAGTGTGGTTGCCCAAAGGGCAAACAGACTAGTTATTGTCACACTTTCTTATTTTCCTTTTTCCGGAGTAACCTACCTAACTTCCGCTGTGATTGGCCGAGCTTTGCATAACAGTAGCTAATTGACTGTTTTTGGTTACGTAACCAACAACAGCTATGTTTTACAATCGTTTATAAAGACATGAATTCCCTTGCAGGGGCAGAAGACCAAACTATTCAATAGTTATAGATTTTCTTTCAAAATTACGACTTTTCTAGTTCTTAATATTATTATTATTACTAGAGTGGTGCCCGTAGGGCATGGGCCTATTTGGAACAATGCAAGTTGGAAATGAATGCCCCATTATGTCTGTGTCCCTTTTATGAACATATATGGAGTTATACTCCAAATATGGAGTCTATGCAGATGTCAGGCCAGCTCCATATATGGAGATATAGGGGTGATCAGGTCTGATCAATTGGGCTAATTTGGGCCCTGTCGGTGTATGAATGTGTGTGAATGGGTGAATGTAATGTAATGCACAATCTATGTAAACCTTGGATAAAGCCGCTATATAAATGCACCATTTACTCAAGGTCGGGCACCGCACTCCCTGTGGTGGTGTGAAAACGCACGTGTCGAATTTGAAGTCGGTGGGGCGAACGGTTCTCGAGTTAACGTGGATTACAGACGTACATACACACTTACAGAGACGTGGTGCTTTTATAGATGGATTTCTGCTTTGGGCTTTGGGTTTAAGAAAACTGACTGGTGCTATTTCACCCTTTCTAGTCATCTTAATCTTCATGTTGAAATGCACTTTCCTATGGGCACGAACAATTATCATTTCCGTTTATAGTTTTCCTCTTTACATTTTAGTTGTAGGAATAATATAAATACCACTAACGGTACTTCTAGTACTATTATATATTTATTTATACTTATCAGCTGCTACTTATAATGAATAATAGGCCTAATATTATTCTTTAGGCAAAGTAAAGAAATGTACCAGCAGTGGGGGGTCCTTTTAACCATTATAGCAATGTTCCGGTCTTACTCAGTGCACTGCAGGGGGCATGTAAATATTATATGAGTTGAGAGAGAGGGGGGGTGTGTGTGTGTGTGTGTGTGTGTGTGTGTGTGTGTGTGTGTGTGTGTGTGTGTGTGTGTGTGTGTGTGTGTGTGTGTGTGTGTGTGTGTGTGTGTGTGTGTGTGTGTGTGTGTGTGTGTGTGTGTGTGTGTGTGTGTGTGTGTGTGTGTGTGTGTGTGTGTGTGAAAATGGTTTCAAATGTTTGTTTTTTGCGTAAATATAAGCCCTACTACAAGAGTGTCAGACAAAAGTAGTGAAAATGGCAGATGTACAAATGAGCCTGTACTGTAGATCTGCTATAGCTTCACGCCTTCAAATGTTTAACACATTTTGACCTGAGATCAGATTCTAAATGTCTTCTACAATCTACATCCTGACAGTTTTCTGAAAAAGCTATGTTTCTATGTCAGTCGTTCTTCGACTTTTCAAAAATGGCAGACCTACAAGCTCATAGCGCGCCACTCGGTGGCGCGCTATGAGCTTGTAGATCTGCCATTTTTCAATAGCTAAAGCATAACATAATGCTAACACCAAAAGGGGTTCCCGCCCAGAATGTGTTAAAAATGTTTTTTTAATTAAAATGGAAAGTGTTCTTCAGTCTTCCTTCATGTCTGTCTGTCTGTGTGTTTGTTTACAGGACACAGGAGAGCCGGGCTGGTGGCGAGGGGAGGTCGGCGGCAGGGAGGGCGTTTTCCCTGACAATTTCGTTACAGAGATGGACAAAGAGGTGAGATGAGATTAACAAACTATGAAAGGGAATGAACACGTGTTGACACCTGCCACTGTGGATTATAGCTGGTGCGTGGCTAACACGAAGGCCCTGTTTGATTTAGCCCAATGCCTTTCCACATGGGCGGCAAGTAAGGTCCATTGATAATCTGGCTGATTGCTTTTGAGCCAAAGAGTGTATCAATGCTCAGACAACTGAACAACAACAACTGCATTGACCTACAAGCTCACACCATTGTGTGGTGAAGTAACCTAAAGTCTGCTTGTTAGGATAGCATAATCATGCCCCATACCAATATAAAATATGTTATGAATTGTTTTCTCCAGGCTCCCACACCACGAGGGTCGGTGAAATTATCCCCCAAACAGGACACTGAAGAGGTAAGATTCCCCAGCTGATGGTACAGTATGTGTGTAAAGAATGTCTTCCTGCAGAAGAGTGCATTGCAGATGACCCACTTTTATCATGAATTCCAAGCTCTCTGCATAATGAGATTACAGCTCATTGCTCACAATTCCGTGTGGAACAACACATGCCAAAACTGTTTGGAAATTCCATAGCAAAGTTAGAATACCGTACGTTAACTTACCACTGTAGATACTTTTTATTTTCCAAATCGTTTTGATTGTCCGAATGATGTGCTTGAAACTCTGAAGCACAATACCTCCCCTTTTCCATCAGGGATTGGCCTAGTCTAGCATCAGTAGTTGTTTGGTCTCCCATGCTGGAGACCGGGGTTCAAAACCTGGGTATGGCATTTTATGTATGCCTTGTGGCTTTAATATGCACCCTAAAATGTGTGTAATTAGCCACTCCAAAGTAGCACCCCAATATGCCTCATTATTACCAGCCTTGAAGAGCTACTACCAGCAACACACAGGCAGCCATTGTATAGTACAATTAAAAAATATAAAAACATGTGTACACACATATTGACGCTGTCGGACAGAAACCTCACACTATTTTTCTATTTTCATGACTCTTTCCAGTCACTTAACGTCCTACTTTGTTGTACAAGACTGACAAGCAAAAGTAGTGAACATAGCCGATGTGATGCGTTGTGGGCTTCCAGATCTCCTATTTTTAACCCATTTTGGGGGCGGGAACCCCTTTTGGTGTTAGCATTATGTTATGCTTTAGCTATTGAAAAATAGCAGATCTACAAGCTCATAGCGCGCCACCGAGTGGCGCGCTACGAGCTTGTAGGTCTGCTATTTTTGAAAAATCGAAGAACGACTGACATAGAAACATAGCTTTTTCAGAAAACTGTCAGGATGTATAGAAGACATTTTTAGAATCTGATCTCAGGTCAAAATGGGTTAAGATGTTTTGTTAGTTCCTGTAAATCAACAGTGTTGGACATACAAGGTTTGCACCTGATAGCGACGATATAATATATACGGCTTTACGCATGCTAGATGATGTACACTTCCTGTCCCCCTTCATCCCGCTGGGACAGTTTCAGAGATTGGTCTAGTCTTTTTATGTGCGTTTGCACCGTCAAAAGGCAACTGAATTGTAGCCTTAAATCTCTGTCTATTCATGTAATCTTGTTGAATTTGTCCCTTTTTATCAGGTACTTTATTGTCTGCTAGCAGTTAGCATTTATGAAGTTCCCAGTGCCACCATACGCGTTCATTTTAAGAGTCAGAGTTTTCCCGCCCCGCCCCCCACACACACTCACCACACACACTTTAGTATCATTGGCACAAGCACACACTGTTTAACTTTCGTCAGAAGCTTTTACATGGCGGGAGCGTCGCGGTATAAAGGCACAAATTACATCCGAAATTTGGATGGCAGAAGTTCCACCAAGTACAGCTTTCCTGGATTAAGATTTATGGACGCTTTACACAGTGATATTTTCAATCCCATAGCTGGAGCGGTGGGGCGTTGCCATAGCAACCGGACCAATGTTAAAAGCTGCCGTGGGACTCAACCATTATATAGACGGAGTATACGTTGGGGTCCGTATATATACGGACCTGGGATATAACGTCACCTAGCAGCGGGGTCCGTATATATACGGACCCGGCGAAAAAATAATTAAGAACAAACCGTAACACAGTCATGGTAATCGTTGTTTGTGCTTGTCACTGGAATTGAGAGTGAAAGACGGTCTATCACTCTGCATCAGCAGACACATTTAGCTACGTCCTCATCATAAACACTTGAAAGTGCAAATGCAAACGAAAGTTGCTTTTTCTTTTCCTGTAGGCGTTTTGACATTCCACACTGCAAGGGGCCCACAACACACATTCTGACAGGCATGGTTGTACATTAAACAAGCCTAACCAGGCTTGTTTGGATAACGTGATGGGATTGTTACAGTTGTCAGCCGTCAACCGTATCGGCACCGATTATTGCGCCCGCGGGGGCTTTGATTCCATCCAACAAGGAAATGTGTTAACCCATTTTGACCTGGGAACGATTCTATAAATGTCTTCTACATCCTGACAGTTTTCTGAAAAAGCTATGTTTCTGTCAGCCGTTCTTCGATTTTTCAAAAATAGCAGATCTACAAGCTCATAGCGCGCCACTCGGTGGCGTGCTATGAGCTTGTAGATCTGCTATTTTTCAATAGCTAAAGCATACCATAATGCTAACACCAAAAGGGGTTCCCGCCCAGAATGTGTTAAGATGATGAGGCTGCTGCCTTTAGGCAGGAGATGTCAAATAACTCTCAGAATACTAGAATCTAAATGCTATTTCAGGGAAGAAGGGACTTGATAAGAGTTAGATAAGCAGCTGACCGTGCATACATTAATTGGCAACCATAATGGAGTGTCAATATTTGATGTGTAATACTGTCATGTTATACATTAAATTATACTGTGAAATTATAAATGAAACTGTCACATTATAATAACAAATCTACAAGCAACATGATTTATAGGGCTTGTAGTGCCCAAAGTCCTGTACTAAAGGCACTGCGTGGTATACTGATGGCAAGGAGGTGTTCAGACGTGTGCTGATAAACTGAAGTCCAAACTGTGAATTCATAAATACCGGTAAACAATATTTATTTTCACAGCCGATCTGTCACCTCAGCATTCAATAAATACTTAAATAAACAATCAAACGTCCAGAATACAGACCACAGCTCCTGTTGCACAGTTAAAAACAGTGTGCCAATCAGTAACACCTGCTGCTTGATTGGGGACGCATTAAATACACGCAGGCAACCTTGGCCATGCCCTGTGGTGACATCATCAAATCATCAATTAGTATAAACCCATAGACATCATATAGCTCTTACATAGCATCTTATATATACTGTAGAATCTGTACTGTAAAGTACTTAAGTACAGATTCTGTACTTAAGTACAGTACTTAAGTACATTTACTCTGTAAATGTCCACCTCTGGATATACTGTATATTCTTAAGAAAATGCTTTCCTCGCTGTGTTTTTATAAATGCCATTATTATGATTATCGGTCTACAGCTGAGCTTTTAGATCTGCCATTTTTCACCATTTCTGAAAAAAGGCGTTCCATTCCGTGACATGTAGTGGTTTTGGACATACAAGGTTTCCATCTGACAGCAACGATAAGAAATGATGTATCAAAGTAGCCACAGATATAATTATGGCATGATGCTTGTAAGACCTGTCTCAATGCACTTAGGAGGTGTTTGATTAGAGACAACCTTTCATTATCCTTTCAATTGGGAATATGACATAATGACATAGTCGTGCTATGCCCTACCTAGCATGATGTGTCCAGGGCCACGCTACGTATTCATCATTAGATTAGTCCTTCCACAAGAACTGGTCCACAAATGCCATATTGCAATTACATATGCATTTAATTGGCCTGATGTTTCGTGTTCCCTGTGGACATAAGGAAAAACTAATTAACGATTGTCCATTGGCATTTTAAACTAATGAAAGTCGGTACATCTCAGTGAGAGTCATGCTCTGACTCTGATTGACCCAATCAATTTATTTTGTCTTCTCTTCTCTCTCCCCTCTTATAGAAACCCAAGAAGCCACCGCCGCCTTCTAAAAGTGTCGGTAAGGAAACTACTTATCTTCTAAAGCCCACTCTTTCCACTCTGCAGTCACCTCAGGGGAATGTCCCAAGTATAAATTGGTTGAACAGATTTTCACATAACACAGAGTGCCACCTGGTGGACGAAAGTGGTGGTGCTTGCCTTGGGTGCCACGCGATGAGAATGAATTCCACTATGACGCGCGTCCGGTTTTGGGTTCCATCTTGGATGCTAAAGTATTAGCGTTAATGCTAGTGAGCTAAATTGAGGTCAATCCCTGCTCTATAAAACGTGTTCCAATCTCGATCACCGGATAATTACAAATCACCGGATAATCGGCGATTTGTTCAAAACTACGGACGGCACCGTAGTGCCGTCCGAGAGACGAGCGTGCAAAGGCCGCGTCTAATACAGAAGCTAATGGCTACAGAGAAACGGAAGCAGTGCTGGCGAGGCCAGGTGCAGTACTTAGTTCAGACTAGTCATTGGTCCGACAAACGACAACCTACCTCAAACCCTAACCTAACCATAACCGCAAGCACGGGAGCAGCGCATGTTCGAGCGGTTCCCGCATGTCGGACTAATGCTCCGTCGGAATTACGTGCGGAACCCGGCGAGGCCTTAGCCAGCGTCCGTAGCAACCGGATTGATTCCAAAAATGAAGCGTAGCGAGGCATATAGATATATCACACGCCTTAAGACGAGCCTACTCGTCATGAGCGCCCCGCATAATTAGTTTATAGGACGAGTATAACTGTCAATAGCACCAAATGTGTTAAATAATTTTTCTGGAGACCCCCTTGCTTCCCCCAGAGGGACCCCTGGAGGTCTCCAGATCCCACTTTGAGAACCACCGTTGAACAGATCTGAGGGTTTGTTTGTTCTGGAAGAATCAGAAGCAGCCAGAGCTGGAGGGGACAACACGTTGCCCTTCAGGGATTGCATCCATTTGACCAAGATGTGTGCTTTGTTTTACAGTGGCTTGCTTTCCACCCAACCCCCTATTATCACCCCTAAACAACACCACTACTGAGCAAACACACAGACGAGACTAAAAGCCCTGCTAGCGGCCCCTGAAGGCTCTGCTGATCCTTGCGGCCAACCAGATCAAAGTGCCTTGAACCGGCTGACATCGTCATCGCCCTAGAATCCCCCTTGACTACACATTTACTGCTATTGACTACATCATATCTATAGCACCTTAAAACATGAGGTAATTAGACTAGTCACTAGTCCTTAGGCGCGATTCATACTCCTATTTTAGAGCCGAATAAAAGTCGGTTCGGCTCTGTAGAGCCTACAATGTGACGTCATTTGAGGTTCGGGGGGGCGGGTACCGTCCTAAAGTCGGCTCTTCGGTGCTACTGAAAATTTCTGACGCGCCGAAATCATTTCGGCACTACAGCGGTAAAATAGGAGCATGAGGCCCTTACCCGTTTGAATATATAAACACCGAATTATGTACAGTGTGGGTAATGTGATGTAATAGATCACATTGATTGGAAGGGAATTGCTAACGGATGAGCTTGGGAAATTGGGATGGGCACAAAATTGATATTATTATTATTAGGCAAGTGGTCCGCGAAGCATTCCCTGGGGGCGGGGGGTCTGTGTATTCCTGGGACTCACATAAATATGTCTCTCTCTGATACACACACACACACACACACACACACAGTGCTCCGTCGTTGCCATAGATAGAGTTGTGTCATTTAACCCAGCCAGCTTGTGTGGTTTGACACACACAACCTGTCGTTGCAAGACACACACCCGTGTGTTGCTGATAGACAGATAATCCATCCGATTTTGTCCTGCCGTTCATTTTATCACATTAGGTGCAGGGCAGGCTGCTGAGTTTATAGTAGCCTATTGTAACATTGTCCCTTGGCTTTGACTACTTCAGACAGGACGTCTGTAACAGCGCGTCACCAGGCTTTCAGCTGCCTGTCTGCCACGCACCCCCCACCACACCTCGGCGTGGTGGTGGTGGTGGGGGGAGATCTTTGGCTTTTTGCAGGGGATGCCTTCGCTGTTTCACCTGCGTTTGGTTTGAAGTTATATCGAGTGACATTCGAACATTGCAAACTTTTCAAATAACTTTAGTATGCAGGTTGGCAGAGGAAGTGTAGCGCCCAGTATCTAAAATCTAAAATAGAGGTATACGGAAGGGACTAAGTATTAACTAATAAATATAATTAACAGCGTTACATTTGTTAAATTGAAAAAGGGCTTTGAGAGGCTGTGCATGATGGAATGGTCAATGTTTGTGTTCAAATGCAGATCAACTGGCCAAGCCAGTGAGGAGCAGGGGGGCAATAACAGACAGACAGACAGACATTTGCTTAATTTAAGTAGGATACTCTATAGATGTACATGCGTTTGGCACTGACATGTTTGAATGTCCATTGTCCAACTCCCTCCTTTCAAAATTAATTAATTTGTGTGCAATTATTAGCTCAAGGATAGTGTGTTTTGTGTGTGTGCCATTTCTATGCTTCATTTCAGATGGGTCAGTGTAGACACAGACTAGAGACAATTTTACAATTACAATTTAGGCATTTAGCAGACGCTCTTAATCCAGAGCGACTTACATTAAGCAAGAGACAGGAAATGAAAGGTAGAGATATGAGAAACATGCGAGACGAGACAGATATTGGATTCAAAGGATAATTGTGATCTGTGTAATCAGATGAAACTGAGCCACCAGGCCACCCATTCAGCACATTTGCCCAAAATTGTGACGTGAGGGTTAATGAGGTTAACAAAGTGTGTTTTATGAAATTGTTACATTGTAATATCAAACATGAATAATTACCAAACACATCAAAGTCTACATTTCCCTAAAGGAAATGCATGCATTTCATTTAACCAGGAGCAGGAATATCGTAAACTGAGGCATGGATTTCCATCCAGCCAATGGAACCCTGGATGCAGCAACAAGGATCTCAAGACATAATTTACAATTCAGGCATTTAGAAGATGCTCTTAATTTTACAATAAGCAACACAAACTGCATAAATGCATAGAAATAGTCATCTATGAATCTAGGATCACAAGTAAACTAAAGGCTCATACGTAGTCTGGATTTCCGGTGGTGAGGTGACCACCGAACTACAACATGACGTCACGAGCCGCGGTGAAGAGCAAACCACCGCCACCGCGCCAGCCCTTCTCTCTGTTTTTACTCACCACCGCTCAATGTTATTTCATTGGTGGTCACCTCACCACCGAAAATCCAGACTATGAATAGGCCTTCAGAATCAATCATCCGTCTAACAGTAGAATATCCGTACATTGAAACTTTAAAAAACTATAGAACGCCAGATCAATAATGTCTACATAACATGCTATCTAAATTACAATTCAAAGTCTGGGTGGCTCAGACTTTGAAGACACCTTTGGTGTCTTTGTAGACCAACATCAGTGTTGTGTACTCAGTAACTGGGAGCCAATGGAGGGAGCGGAAAAGGGGGGAGACATGTGACATTTTTGGTTGGTTGAAGTCGACCAAGCGTGTTGTGGCATTTTGGATCAATTTGGAGAGGCTTAAGGAGCTGGGCTGACTCCTGGGTGAGGAAGGGTCTATATCCTTCAGATGTTATAGAGTGTAAACCTAGAGGATTGAGTCACTGCTGTGGTGTGTGTGTGTGTGCCTTGAAGGAGAGCTGACTGTCCAGGACTAGCCTCGCGTTGCGATACTAATATACCACTGCGCTGGGCTAAATCCGCCTCGGGACATATGCAATAGGGGTGGGTGAAGTGTTTTACTTTAATGGTATTATGCAATATGCTATTTCAGTAATGCTGTACATATAGTCATGTAATCAGTGCTTGTACACGGAATGTGTTAACCACAGAAACTACAGAGTCTGCAGGTGGTCTGAATGCTGCTCTGCTTCGAGATGTGGTATCTAGGGCAGATAACTAACTACTGTATATGCAGCGTAATCTTTAGTTAAAGTGCCAGAAGTGAGGTTTTGTTTCCCTTATCTTAAGTAGCAAAGACATTCATATTGCCGAGTGCTGCAGGCTTGTTCCGTACACAGCTTGCAATCAATACCCAACATCTGTACAGAACACAGTTCATCAATACATTGTGCATAATGCATGCATGGATTTTGCTCACTTTTACTGCTCTGCACAGGAAATACTGCAAAAGTGTGCCTCCGCACCTTCTGCTGCCGTGTGTGTGTGTGTGTGTGTGTGTGTGTGTGTGTGTGTGTGTGTGTGTGTGTGTGTGTGTGTGTGTGTGTGTGTGTGTGTGTGTGTGTGTGTGTGTGTGTGTGTGTGTGTGTGTGTGTGTGTGTGTGTGTGTGTGTGTGTGTGTGTGTGTGTGTGTGTGTGTGTGTGTTGCAAAGAGACGTGTTTTATCGTTTGTGAGTGTCTGTACATTTGAGAATCGGAAATCAGTGGTTGCATGTTTTTAGTCTTGAAAGGGGATGGAATCAAAGAGAATATGGATAAAGACAGACTGTATGCACATGTCCCTTTTTTAATGCACTAACCACACCAAAGGGTCACCATGCAATTCCTTGGGTCAAAACGGTTGCAAGGAGTTAACGCTAAAACCGTCTCGACATTGAATTCCATTGAATTCCAAGCGTTGAATCACTTGGGTCAAGGTGCAACAAGACATATCACACCGCAGGGACAACGCTATAACCGTCTTGACCCTTTGGTGTGGTTAGGGCAAGGCTGTGTGTGCGCGCGTGTGTGTGTGTGTGTGTGTGTGTGTGTTCGTCTTCCTTGTATAGCAGAAACTGAGGTGTAGGTGTGTTGTGTACTACCTCACACAGATTCTTCCGTCAGACTTTGATCACAGAGGTTAGTCAGACGGCATCATTGATTGTGAACCATGTTTCGTTTCTCAGCCATGAAGCCAGATGTCCCCAGTGCCGACAAGAAGCCACATCTTGCCAGGCTAGAGGAAAAAGGTAAAAAAACGCCTTACGCCTTTCTTTCTCTCCCTCTACACCCTCCATCCTTTTCTCCCTCTTTTACCTTCTTCTATGCCTCTTGTCCCCCATCCCTTAGTTCTTTACCATTATTGCCAATTTACATCACTGCTTCTCCTTGCTGATGGTGGAGTTGGTGTCAATCTAGGCAAATATGAAGATTCGCAGGGCTACGGGGTTCCTGTACTTCAAAGTGCCCCTCTTTGAAGTTGATGCTGGCTTGCAAGAATTTGAATTCTTTGATTATGGATTCCTTTAAACATAAAATTCTGGATTGACTGTGGGCCTAATGGGTATGTTTGAAGGACCAGTTCAAAAGGCCACAGGGGACACCCATTATATATATATATATGTGGCAGATAGAGGGTGGGGAGCCGAGATGGAGAAGAGAGGGGGATGGTTTTGGGATGTGATATCCCCGAATGGGCATGGACTAGTGGATACAATTAATTGTAATACCGTTCTAAAACAATGCAACTGAAACTACTGGTTATAACATAATTAACACTTTACTTGTCCCTCTAGGTCAGAGTTATTTTGCAGCATAAGCTCAGGCATTTTAAGTGCAACAAAAACATACTATCATAAAAAAAGGTTTAAAAATGCGCATGTCGCACGCACACACACACACTCTCTTTCTCACTCTGTCTCTCACACACACACGTCACACACACACACACGTGCGTGCATCGCTCCATTGTGCCTGTTGCTGTCAAAGTGTCTGTTATGACTCATGCTAGAACCCGCTTTCTCCAAAACTACACACAGACACACACACACACTCACACACACACACAGACACACACACACACACACTCACACAGACACAGACACACACACACACACACTCACACACACACACACACACACACACATAATACAGCATATGCAGTGCACGCACGTTGCACATGACCTTCACCATATCCGGACCAATCAGCCGTATTCTGTGTGGCACAGCTAACTGGCCTCTGTCACCACCTTGCGACAGACAATTAGTTTAAGTTACTATGCATTGCACAGTGGCAGCAGGTTGCAAACTAATGATAAGGGTGACGTGAAAAAGAGCCATTTTTAACACACTTGGCGCCATTGGCATAGATGTACCGCAATTGGTCTTTTGTGGTGCTTATGAGCGATCGAGTCATGATGCTACTTACATTAGCACTGGGTTGCTAGGTGATGTTGTCAGTAGCAATGGAGCGCGCCATCTTTAATTTCACGCGCACCTGCGCCCACTTACTGTTTCTATCGACCGCCTTTATCTCCAATTCCTTGTCCCAGTTGGCATTTCTGGTCAAAGCAAGGTTTATTCCACGGCCTATAGCCAATGCTGTAATCGTCGCTGTAGTCCTTTCTCAACGTGGAGTGGTAGATCTGGATGTGGTCCGACACCAATGTTTTTTGCAGCAAATTTTAGTTTTAGTCATAGTCTCTTGGAATAGTTTTCATTTAGTTTTAGTCACCTGGAATGTTTTAGTGTTAGTCTGGTTTTAGTCGACTATCATAAGATTTTAGTCGATTAAATCTGCAGTTGATTTAGGCTGGCGTGAATTATGTAAGGGATAATATCTGGCTAGGTGGTCATTGTCGGGATATAATTCACCTTCAGGGAGTTTAACCCCGAGGTGGTTAAACTCCCTGAAGGTGAATTATATCCCGACAATGACCACCTAGCCAGATATTATCCCGCTTATTACATGGCTACCTAACATAAATTAATACATTGACCCAAAACACAACAAATTTTCGGGTACTGCTTCGTCTATTTCTCGCTCAAATGTTTTCAAAAACATTTTTGAGAGCAATGTTTAGCTGTAAATGACATTGTGTGTCACTAGTGTGTGTGTGTGTGTGTGTGTGTTTACATGGCTGTCATGTTGGAAACAGCAGTAAATCAAGCGGGGCGCAGCTGGTGCTCAGAGGCAGGGGCGTAACTACCGTGACGCAGACAACGCAACTGCGTGGGGGCCCAGAGGCAAGGGGGGCACACGGCCACGTGGGGGCCCAGAGGGGGGCACACGGCCACGTGGGGGCCCAGAGGGGGGCACACGGCCACGTGGGGGCCCAGAGGGGGGCACACGGCCACGTGGGGGCCCAGAGGCAAGGGGGGCACACGGCCACGTGGGGGCCCAGAGGCAAGGGGGGCACACGGCCACGTGGGGGCCCAGAGGCAAGGGGGGCACACGGCCACGTGGGGGCCCAGAGGCAAGGGGGGCACACGGCCACGTGGGGGCCCAGAGGCAAGGGGGGCACGCGGCCACGTGGGGGCCCAGAGGCAAGGGGGGCACGCGGCCACGTGGGGGCCCAGAGGCAAGGGGGGCACGCGGCCACGTGGGGGCCCAGAGGCAAGGGGGGCACGCGGCCACGTGGGGGCCCAGAGGCAAGGGGGGCACGCGGCCACGTGGGGGCCCAGAGGCAAGGGAAGCACGCGGCCACGTGGGGGCCCAGAGGCAAGGGGGGCACGCGGCCACGTGGGGGCCCAGAGGCAAGGGGGGCACGCGGCCACGTGGGGGCCCAGAGGCAAGGGGGGCACGCGGCCACGTGGGGGCCCAGAGGCAAGGGGGGCACGCGGCCACGTGGGGGCCCAGAGGCAAGGGGGGCACGCGGCCGCCCACCTGTGCCGTCTCTGAAATTATAATACAGAGATGCAATGACAGTTGAGTTGAACAAACTTTGGCGGAGCCTAGTGGTGGCTGCTGCTATAGCACACACAGCCACACATGTGCCCCACCTCCCTCCCAACAGCTCTGTTAGAGCGTAGGGCTGTAGTCTAATAATGTGAAGGAAGTCAGTAGTGTCTGTGGCGCACCGCGAGTGTGCATGCAGTGGGCTTTCCCAGTCCCGTGTCCCGACAGCCAGGTACGTGCACAAATCACTACAATTGTACAGTGCCCTGCTGTTTATAAACCAAAACGCAGTTTGGGGCTTGTTTTTACAGCCTGCAGCTGCTACTCTGTTCACAATTGCGACAGGTACCGTCCGTCACAACTGCGATCGTGCGGGGGGGGGGGGGGGGGGGGGCTGGGGGTTGGGTTGGGTTTGTCGGGGGCACTCGCTGATCAGCCTGCGTCAGGGCCCAGTGACGTCTAGTTACGCCACTGCTCAGAGGGTTTGATTAGGCAGAGGTCTGTTATACAGCGGAGCGGTCATTATCAACACATAACTCACCGCTGAATTCAGCGATTGACCAATCAGAATCAGGCATTCAACCAAGCCATGTAATAAAGCAAATTAATTAATCCTGGCCTCCAGACGCTAATCTTCAGAGCGTTTTTTGATTATCAATGACTGGCAGCTACTTCTATGCAGGGGAATTCATGACCTGATGTGGTCAATTTCACTGAACCACATTTTGTGTAGTGTGCAAATTAGTAAATCAAGATTTACAGTGATATTTTAAATGTATCCTATATGCCCCCAAAAAAGAATGAATTGATCTATTGATTTATAAAAAAAATGTTATGTAACTGATGTTATGTCATTGTGTATGGGCCTGATGGGCACTTACAAGTTGTGACAACGTGAGTGTGCACAGTCACATACTATACACTAGAGCAGGGGTTCTCAACGTTTTTGGCCGGGGACCCCCGGAAATGCTTTGGCAATGTCTCGGGACCCCCGCCCCGCCCCCTCCCGACCCCCAATATAAATTGACTGCTACAATAACCTTAAACCATTTTGGGCGGGAACCCCTTTTGGTGTTTTAAGCATTGTTATAATTTAGCTATTGAAAAATAGCAGATCTACAAGCTCATAGCGCGGCGCGCTACGAGCTTGTAGGTCTGCTATTTTTGAAAAATCGTGAATGTTTTTATTTATTTTTTATTTTTTGAAAATAATTTGGGGACCCCCTAAAATATTTTGGCGACCCCCCGAGGGGTTGCGACCCACGGGTTGAGAACCCCTGCACTAGAGCAGCCTGCAGTCTACCCACCCCACTTGTGTGCGACCCATTACCTTTACAAAAGGCCCACAATTGACAATTCTGAGAATACTTTTTCTTGGAACGTGAACACAGCCTTTGACACAAGAAAGACAGCTTGTTTCAGTCAGCCATTGGGGATTCCCCAATGGCTGACTGAAACAAGCTAACGTTGTGTTTTCTAATCAGCCTCTGAGTAATCCATCTTGCTTCTAATCTCCAGACACCGCTTAAGAAGTATAATTACGCACTAATACAATACCTTGGGTGAGGTGATAAATGTTGTCTGTAATTAATGTGATATGTAACGTGATATACATAATTTATATGTATGTACACTAGGCGTGGAAAAGTCATTAATTGCATGATACAATTAAATTAGATTCTTGTGGTCATGCCATTCATCATGATTCTCCATTTGATTATTGATTTGATTTATATGGTTGGATAGATGTTTTTTAATTACTCTCTATTTGATTGTAGTATGTAACAGTTGACTGCACTGTACTCCAAAACAAACACACCCGTGTGAAGTGAGGGGCGCTCTTATCATCATACATCATCTCATTCTGGCCAATCAAACAATACATCGAACAAACAAGGTTTTGCTTTCAATGTTTGTGTTTACACAAACCCTCAAAGCTGGACATAGGAGGGGGCTAGCACTCCTCAAAAATAATATTATACAAATCATCAAGTCAATTGAATTTACTCCAAGTGAACCATACACAATACACATAGTACAACTGAACCATATATCAACAAGCCTGAATGTAGACACATTGTCATCTATATAAGAAGCCGTTGTCATACGATACCACTGTTAAGTTTGCTTGGTGTGTAGAGTGTGCTGAGCTCGTTGCTCGGTACAGCAGCCTGCCTTCACTGATGATTAACCAGTGGTGTATTGTTGAAACCACACACACACACACACACACACACACACACACACACACACACACACACACACACACACATTAACCATGTATTTATGCCCACACAAAGGAGATGCAAACAAGGCCACAAATAGTACAGGTGCAGTAGAGTTACACTTACAAAATCATGTGTTTTCATGGTACAACAGGCATGTCACTCAGCTATATATCTATGGGTATAAGTAGCAGCGTCTCCGCCATACGGCCGCCGATTATAGCAGAGGCACCTGCCAGCCTTTTTGCCTCCTTTTTGGGCATCCCAAGTTGTTGGAACCCTCTGTGGGTATGCCCTAGGCTGCCGAATATAAAAACAAATAGTCTGCACCTATAGCCCAGCTCATACCAGCTCAGATACCAGCTCAGTGGCCTTGTGGTTAGAGTGTCCGCCCTGAGACTGGAAGGTTGTGGTTCAATCCCCGGCCGGGTCATACCAAAGACTCTAAAAATGGGACCCAGTGCCTCCCTGCTTGACACTCAGCATCAAGGGTTGGATTGGGGGTAAGTCCCTGCGACATACTAGCGTCATGTCCAGGGGGTGTACTTGTACATCAAGCTGCCTCACGCTACAGAAACAGGAGATAGGCTCCTGCCCTATGGGCCTCATGGCTCGGCAAGGCTACTATAGCCCAGCTCTGAGATGGTATTTAGAAGTGGTTGGTATTTATTGACCTTGGTCATAAAGGCTTCCTCTAGGCTGTGGTCAAAGGTGCAGGCCATCTCTAATACAGACACTTCCCTGGACTCTTCATCAACCATAACAACATCTGGTGTATTAGCTGTCAAAGATGTAAGCATGTCTGGGTTATCACAGAGTTGAAACATGGATGGAATGACCCTGGAATGTTTGTACATTCTCACTGAAGATGCATGGTATTTTGATATGTCCTTTGCTATGAGTTCCACTATTCTATCATGGCGTGCTATGTACATTCCTTGTTTGTATGCATAACACCCATTCAAGATGCACACACACACACACACACACACACACACCCCTCTAACATACCAAATCAGATCCACACTGCGCTTTGCTGTATTGTCCTGTTTGTATGTGTGAGCGGGCAAGACTTCTGATTGTTAGTATCAATGACATCCAGAACTTTGATTGGATTTTCCACTGGTGTGTGCCAGCCAGGAACAGATGTTTTATGTTTGCTTGTCTGTTGTTTACATGAGCTAGTATAATGGACCTGAACGCTAATGGACCTGGGAAATATGTTGTGATATCTATATTTCTGTTAATGATTACCCAAACACTAATGGACCTGCTGAATTTGTTCCTACATCCGAATGATATAGTATAGACTAAGAGGTACTTCTTACTGGCAGTGTGCATAAGCAGCGAGAACAAGACATTGGGCGCTGATCAGTGGTTTGCGAGATAACTCCAGATAGACTGACTGATAAAAACTGATAAAACAAATCATATGTCTCTCTGTATGAACTTATTTCGAGAAGTAATTTGAATACTGCTATGGTTGTCGCAAGCTTACTTTTCATAGAAGAAGGTGACCCGATTATGTTAATATTATCTTTACATTCGACTGAAGGCACTTAAGCCACTCCAGCATCCTTTGACTGAGCAAGCAAAGATGTTTCGATGTTAAAGGCACGCGCAGTAGATCTCAGCGGATAATCTATTCTGATATGCTCTACCATTGTCCTTCACAGGAAGGACAATGGCAGAGAAAGTCTGTTGTTTTAGTGAACAAGTCTACGACAGCCTAGATGTACCAGTAAGCTAGAAATCTCACACATACTCTTATTTTTTTTAATGCATTATTGCCAGAGGTGACATTTTCCAACCAATGCCTCCACACCATCCATCACAATCCCTGTATAATATAGAATATTTCCTGGATCCTTGGAATGACTGGGTAACACCATCCATCACAATCCCTGTATTATATAGAATATTTCCTGGATCCTTGGAATGACTGTGAGCCGTAAAGAACTTTGCGGTGGCATTTTAGTTGAGCTGAACAGGCGTCTTCCGGGTCGGCGGTTATGAGCAGTGACAGTCCTGTCTTGAAGCTGCACGCATGCCCGCTGTTCTCCGGGCTTCTGTGTCTGCTTCTGAATCCTCGGTTAAGGCAAGCGGAAGAAGAACCTCCTGCTGCCCTGGAAGATGGCATCCTTCTTGCACATTTTTATAACTGACCTTTTCCCTCTGGGGGGGGGGGGGGTTCGATTGATTGATTGAACGTAATTGAAGTGCTGAACACTGCTGCAAAGTCTCTTTCTGTCTCTTGCAACCACTGATGATCATGATGTAATGATTTCTGTGTTAGTATACCCCATGTAAATAATCTGAATCCGACTGAGTAAATTGAAGAAGAGTCACCACCTTCTATTTTCCTCTCTCTTCGTTCTTTCCTCATTTCTTTTGATGTTTCTTAGTCTCTGAGTGACTTCTCTTCCCTGCAAATCCTTTTCCTTTCCTGTTTGCTTAGTTTTTTGCCTTAAGTTATTTTCTTTGCTTTGTAAGCTTTGCTTTGTAAAGTGACTTTTGAGTACTGAGAAAAGCGCTATATGAATTGGATGTATTATTAGATTAAGCTGGCGCTTATATTCGATAAGTGGAAAATTGGACCTTTCTTAGTAGGTGCAAATCACCAACGTGGTCAGGAAGTGATTTTGGGTGAAAGAGCAAATCTGATAACGGTATTCAGCAAAAAATGCTTTATCTCTTTAAAATAGTCAGGCCAAATCGCTAGTGAATTATAAAGCAGAACTATGTAACGTTCCTCTTCTAACCCAGATTTGTACCTTGTTTCCTGCACAAGTGCGCGCTAGCCCCTCCTATATTCAGCTATTTGGCGTAGATTTTCGTCTTACACAAACATTGAATTCCCATTGACAATGAATGGAGAATTTACGTCCTATGTGGACGAGCAAATGTTTGGTGATGCAACACATGCAACACATTCAATGCAACTAAACATCCCATTGAGGTTTGAGTTCATTGTGCCCTGTGTTGTAAATAAGATGGATTAACCACCATGATGTGTTCATAAACTGCTTAAACCCCAGTAAATTCATACAGTCATCCCTGAGGTTTCTATAGGTAATACATGAAACTTACATAAAACATTCTCATTAAGAATGAAGACGTATAATACAAATTCCGTAAGTGCGTGCATGTACGAAATGCATCTGAATGGATACGGATGTGTATTTGTCACTCTACTTTGAGATTACCTTGCTAAAATAGCTCATTATCATAATCTGGTAGAGAATGAGACATCACCAAGGTTGTTGTGGCTGTGTTACACCGTATATTGTTATACTTGGAGTGGGAAACCAGGGAAGCCTGACAGTTTTCTGAAAAACATATGTTTCTATGTCAGTGGTTCTCAAACATTTTCATGTCAAGGACCCCAAAAATATATGTAATTGGCCGCCGACCCCCATCTGAAAATATGTTGTTCCAGGGACCCCCCCAGAAGCAAAGATTTGAGTTAAAATGTCCACTCTGTAATAATATATATTCAAAGATTTGAGGCACATTTTCACGATTTTTCAAAAATAGCAGACCTACAAGCTTGTATCACGCCACTCGGTGCCGCGCTATGAGCTTGTAGATCTGCTATTTTGCAATATCTAAAGTATAACATAATGCTTAGAACACCAAAAGGGGTTCCCGCCCAAAATGGGTTAATTGTTCTGTTGGGTTGTCACAACATTGCACAATGCAACACAAATCTCTTATTGGTAATAAAGGGTGTTCTATTCTGTGTGTGTGAGGGAATTTATACAGTGCCTGCTCTTGAGGTGTGTGCGTGAGAGATGAGGGTTGGATGATGGTGCGCTTTTTTATGTCAATGGCTTAACCCATGTAGGCCTGACGTCGAAATTTAAAAAATGTCTTCTAAATTCTGACAGTTTTCTGAAATACCTCATGTTTCTGTATCGGTGGTGCTCAATATTTCATGTCAAGGACCCCCAAAATGATATGTATTTGGCCACTGACCCCCATCTGAAAATATGTTGTTACTTCCAGGAACCCCTCAGAAGCAAAGATTTGAGTTAAAAACGTTCACTCTGAAAGAATATATTTTCAAAGATTTGTGCCACATTTTCACGATTTTTCAAAAATAGCAGACCAATCTGGGTTCCTTGATTCCGTCTCCATGCTGGAAAGCTGAAAAATCCAATTCCGTTTTCTGGCTCATTCCCTCGATGTGACCACCTGCTGTTGCACTTATATACTGAGCAAGTCTACAAGCTCATAGCGTGCCACTCGGTGGCGCGCTATGAGCTTGTCGATCTGCTATTTTTCAATAGCTAAATTATAACAATGTTTAAAACACCAAATGGGGTTCCCGCCCAAAAGGGGTTAATTCTGTTTAATCCTAGTCAAACATTCTTGTTTGACTAGGATTAAAAATAATTAACATTTCTTACATTTACGTTGACTGCAGCCTGCTGCCACGTGATAAAGTCTTGACAATGCTGACATTGCAACAGTGTAATAAATAAAGTAATGTCTTCCTCCTCTCGTCTCTTCCCTCTTAATTCTTTTCTCAAGTTGACAAAGTTGTGCCAGTACTACCATCTAAGCCTGCTGCCCCTGTGGTGCCACCCAAGAAGCCTGTCCCTCCACCCGGCAAGGGTCGACCGGGCAGCATTCCTCCTAAGAGACCAGACAAGCCTCTCACTCCTTCATCTAGCTTACTCATCAAGTAAGTAATGTCTCTCTGCTCTCCCGCCATTTAAGTCAAACACTGCTGGATTTATTTCGCCCCCTGTTCTCCCCTTGCCAGGATTTTTTTGTTATATACTGTATTGGTAGATAAAGCAGGAAAGGGCGCACACCAGTGTTGGTTAGGTGCTGGCCTAAGGCAGTAAATAAGTAAAAATGAGAAAAGGCCGCACACACGTATAGCCACGATGCTGTATATTTATTGACAAGAATTCAACGTTTCGGCCTTCTTCAGGGAATGACAAGAATCCAACGTTTCGACCTTTCGGCCTTCTTCAGGGAATGAAGAATCATTCCCTGAAGAAGGCCGAAAGGTCGAAACGTTGGATTCTTGTCAATAAATATACAGCATCGTGGCTACATGTGTGCGGCCTTTTCTCATTTTACTTATAATATACTGTATTACCTTTTCAAGACATGCTGTGTTTTTTTTGTTTGTTTTTAAATCGCTCCGCCGGGCCAATCACTGACACGGACACGTGTGCTGTGTTAAGATTTCTTTTTTTCTTCCGTTCCTGTTTCTTTCTCTACTCTAGACACAATGGAGAGGTGCCTTCCTTGCGACCGAAGTCCGAAGTGGAGCCAATGTTACCCACTAAGCCCAAAACCCTGTCTGGGGACTGGGGGGAAAAGGTCCCAGACACATTGGGTATGTACAGTATGGCCTGCTTCAAACCACTCATTAAGGCACAGATTCACTCAGCACATGGTCGCCAGTGCTGTCAGGGACCCTCTGCTAGGTGTGTGCTTTTTATCGGTGGGAGTTGTCCCTTGTGGGAGTTGTCAGGGCCTGTGAACCAATTGCCGAGGACTGTCGCTTTGACAACGCCCATCCCAGAAACGGCTGCCGTGGGGAGGGCTTTCAGTCTGAATAATGAAGTGAAACAAAATGAAAATTCAGGCAGGGACAACGGTGTATGCCACCGACTCAAGGCTGGGCACGGCAAACTGTTCTCGAGTTCCATTACAACCTTACAGACACAGAGACAGAGACAGAGACGTGGCGCATTTATACTTAGATGCACAGCAATTCAGCAAAGTACTGTTAAGTCACAATATTTAAAGTGAAAACAAACAGTTTGCAGATGTCACTACATTGGTACCTAGTTTTTAATCCACAAAGCTTTCAGCTTTAAAACCTTAAACACGCACAGTAAAGCTTTATGTCAGAATTGTTAGAATTTTGATTCACCTGGTCCTGCTTATGCTGGCTAAGCCGTGGGCAGCTTTGTCTCCATCAGAATACCCATCACATCATTAAACACTAGACCAGTTGTCACTAATGTGTCATTTCAATTTGTCTGATCCTGCAAATCAATGGCGTGATTGTATTTACATTACCTTTACCAGTGGCGTATCCAGGAATTACGTTTTGGGCAGGCAAGATAAGTGTTAATTGTCGTCTCCCCGCGCACAATCGTAGCACTAAAGGTTTCCAAAGAGATATACCTGCCAGACGAGTAGAATACAAAGGCTGAAAGGCATGCATTTACATTCCAATGGGTGATTGAGGGTTGCGCTCTACCGCAACGGCCAAGCAGCTGTCCATTAATAGTTCTCAGGTCTTGTTTTTGTCGTCTTTTTTTCTCATTGTATGCCAGAAATGGATTTAGACAGGCGGCCGCCTGCCCTCGCCTTATTGTAGATACGCCTCTGACCTTTACATCTTTTCAACTGCAGACGGGAATGAACTAGAGTGGATAGTGGAATGGGGATGGTTAATGTGTTACTGTTTACGTCACCATAAACAACTGTTGAGGACTTTTAACTTGTCACCTCTCGACAGCAACAAAGGCACAGCTTCATGGAAAGTGGTGAAGGGAGAGAGAGAAGTGAAAAAGGAGAGAAGGCGAGAAGAAAGGGTGCGCGAAAAGAGAGCCATGGGGTGGGAAAATGGGAAGTGGGCAGAAAAAGAAAGGCCTTGAGAAAAAGATCAAGACCATTAGGAGACTTGTCTTGGTCTGATAGTGTTTCTTTGGGGAGTTCGTGTTTTGCTACACGAACCATTTCAAAAGTGAGAAAGGGCTGCTAAAACGCCTTGGCCACGCGCTCCTCCGTCAGGAGCCACTTTGACACGAAAACTCAATACAGCACATACTGTACGGCCCATGAGCACTATAGAAAATGAGATTGTTGGTTAGCCTTGGCATGTACCGCGCTTGCACCCACGCACGCCGTACACATAATAACTTTGAAAGGTATGAAAGGGCCAGCCAGATACCGTTGGCTGTCCTCTTTGTTCAACCTATTGAATAAAGTGGTCAGATATAGCTGTCCATGTGATTTAATCGAACTTTGCTCTTTGTCCTATTTGTAACAGAAAAATCTAACAAAGAAAATTTCATATACGTATTTCAAGAACGTGATCAGACTCTTAACACTTTGATTGCTACAAGATCTCGGCAGGCCTATTTGGATGTTGCTACCGTTTAACATTGCACAAAGGCCTTGTTCGGGGGCCCACAGCAAAATGTTCTCTTATAGCGAGAATCACACGCATACATCAAAAGAAAGCTGAACTTGTCCACTTCAATTTAAAAAATACATTTTGATTTTACCATGTTCCATTCTGGAGATATTGACCTTTTTGCAACACCTGCATTTGCCTTGAAGTGGTTATCTTGAACAGCGAGCAGAGTTATGGATGGTTTAAAGTCAGAGACATTGACAGGCAGATATAAAATTGAACCCAATAAATATCCTATACATCCTATACACCGAATGAAAGCCCTGAATGTGTACTTTTACGAGGAAAACAGTATACATTGATCCCATCTACAGTTAGACAGTAATTGGTTATTGAATGCAGCTTGTGCCCACCAGATAACTTCAGAGAAGACATGGACGTGAACTCCTCAATACAGTTGCGCGGTGCAACTGTAGAGAACAGTTGCACCGCTCACTTCACAGGGGTGTGATTTTTATTATTACAGTAGAAGTTTACAGACCAAACTGTAAATAAAAGGTTTACATGACTTTCTGCCTCAGTCCGTATATAGCGAGCTGTATTGAATAAGCAGAGAACAGAATATGGGACAGAGTTGCACCACTCACTTCACATGGGTGTGATTTTTATTATTACTACAGTAGAAGTTTTTTTCTTATGAAAGCAGAGTCTTCTGTTTCATACGGTATATAGTATTTATATGTCGCTATAGGCCTTATTTTGTGAATATTGAGTTCGGGTCCATGTCTTCTCTGCAGTTATATCTGGTGGGCGCAATGTGCATCCACCCAGTAACCAATTTATGACAAACTGTACATGGGATCAATGTTTACTCTTTTCCTCGTAAAAGTACACATTCAGGGCTTTCATTCGGTGTATAGGATGTATAGCATATTTATTGTGTTTATTGTTATATCTGCCTGTCAATGTCTGACTATAAACCTTCATAACTCTGCTTTCTTTAGATGATGATGATGATTCACTGCTTTCATTGTTTTGATCGCAGTAACATTGGGGGGGGGGGGTCATGGGCACATTGGGCAGCAAAAGTCTTGATCGTACGGCTATAAAAAGTCCCATTCCACCGTTCGGTTCAGAACTATAGTATAACGGTGAGACGCGTTGTCATCATGAGCTGATTTTGTTTTTCAAGCTAGTATAGGGGAACATGCCTGGGCATGCACGGTTTAGGACGCGGAAAAGTTCGTTATACATTACACCCGGGTCGATTACGTCCCGACGCGTTCATTGCGGTCTTATCACTACAATTATAATGAATAAAAAAGCGTTACAATCACACGTCCGAGCGATCTCCGATTATGACGGCTCTGCATGGCGATACGTGATCCCCCAACGGTAGACTGTCTGTTGTCATGGCGGCCCCTCTCGATACTGTAGTTCGTTTGTTAGTTCGTAGTATTGTAGGCTCGGGGATCGTTTGGTCGCTACAGTATGAAGAAGTAAACATGCATCTGTCCATGTGTGTTGCAGACGTTGTGCAATGCCGATCTGGTGCAGAATCTGCAGATCATGTGTTAGGCAGCGTAACAGCGTTCCGTTCATCATGTTTTTTTCCGAGACATGAGCCCCCATCTCGCAAGGCCCTCCTCCTGCAGGAGAAACAGGAGGGGAGGGGGGAATCGAGTATTATAGTGTTGGGTAAAAGCCAATAGGTGGAGGAAAGCCTGGTGAGGCGAGGTTAGGTGAAATTTGATTCTTTTCACACACCGACTAGATCGGCATGGGCGCATCCATTTTACACTGGCTTATACACGTAAAGCGGCCCGCCCTCCTGTTTTCAGGAGGGGAGGGTTTTTTTTTTTTTTTTTTTTTTTTTTTTTGATCACGTGAGGGGGACTAAGCAGCAATGATAGGGGGATGGTTCTTCATTGTCCGGGTGGGTAAAAAGATGAATGAAAGTATGCTATAAAAAAGTGATTAGAACGTATGGATACGTGGTTCGCACCGGACGTTTGATTAATTGATAACGTATTGATACGCGATTAGCGTCTGCTGTGTTAAATTGTTACAGACCGACCCAACTACAGCAGATTGGCTTGAAATCATAAAGCGATTCATGAGATGGTAAAACCTACTGTCTTACAGAGACTGACAGAAAATATATTATACGTGGTAATATATATTCAGTGGAATGAGGAGGGTGGCTGTAATGTAATTTACATTACTTCTGCTGTATGCTTTTCCTATCAAGGAAACTTGTACTGTATACATGTTGTGCTGTTTAGACACCCTACACCAGGGGTTCTCAACCCGTGGGTCGCGACCCCTCGGGGGGTCGCCAAATTATTTTAGGGGGTCCCCAAACATTTTTTCACGGTTTTTCAAAAATAGCAGACCTACAAGCTCGTAGCGCGCCACTCGGTGGCGCGCTATGAGCTTGTAGATCTGCTATTTTTCAATAGCTAAATTATAACATAATGCTTAAAACACAAAGGGGTTCCCGCCCAAAATGGGTTAAGGTTATTGTAGCAGTCAATTTATATTGGGGGTCGGGAGGGGGCGGGGCAGGGGTCCCGAGATATTGCCAAAGCATTTCCGGGGGTCCCCGGCCAAAAACGTTGAGAACCCCTGCCCTACACAATAGAGACCTGCAAATGAGCTTTTTTGTCACCCGAATCCGTGCGTGCATATTTATAATCCGCCCGTTATCCGACCGCATTCATTAATTATTCCAATTTATATTGTGAGATTTTGTGCGTTTTTAAAAGCTGTAGTAAGCCTATAGATGGTTGCCATTAACCCATTTTGGGCGGGAACCCCTTTTGGTGTTTTAAAGCATTCTGTTCTACTTTAGCTATTGAGAAATAGCAGATCTATAAGCTCGTAGCGCGCCACTCGGTCTGCTATTTTTTAAAAATCGTGAAAATGTGTCAGGATTTTGAAGACATTTTATAAATTTCGACGTCAGGCCTAAATGGGTTAATTTATTTCCTGCATTATTTCACCCATGGCTAAATCCGCCATCAGCAGGTCTCTACTACTGTACTCCATATTACATGTTGTTCTCCATCTGACTGATGTGGATATCACATGTCTGGCAACAATGTTGTTGTACTGTGATGTTTTGTTGTTCTCCATCTGACTGATGTGGATATCACATGTCTGGCAACAATGTTGTTGTACTGTGATGTTTTTTTTGTTGAAAATGTCTAATGAAATAATAATGTAATTCGAAAAGTATAATGCAGAGACGTCTTTTCGCCACACACACATCTAACCCTCCCTTCTCCCAATATCTTCTCTTGACAAGTGTGTCTCAGTCTCTATCTTAATGTGTGTGTGTGTGTGTGTGTGTGTGTGTGTGTGTGTGTGTGTGTGTGTGTGTGTGTGTGTGTGTGTGTGTGTGTGTGTGTGTGTGTGTGTGTGTGTGTGTGTGTGTGTGTGTGTGCAGATCTAATGAGTTTTGACGACATGTCGTCTACCTCAGAGAAGCTCTCTCACCCCACCGCTAACAGACCAAAGATGCCAGGCAGGAGGCTGCCAGCCCAGTTTGGAGGACACTCGGTGAGCACCCACGCATGCTAGGCCTGTGCAATTAACCCACATGTATGCTAGTGCTGGGAGCTTAGCCCAAAATGAATAATAAATATTATCTACATTCTACAGGCTCACTGCTATTTTCACACACACACAAGTCGAAAGAATGTAATTGAGGCAAACGTTTGAAATAACTGCGATATTCATTTGAAGTCCTATCGCCCAGCCCTAGCGCGTGCACGCACGGTCGCACTCGCAGACAATGATTATGGCTGACAGACTAAAGTTTAGTCAGAATTTCATTGTCGGTGCTTAATTATTGCTACTTCGCCCCTCAGCCGACCAAGGACGTGAACGTGGAGAAGTCCTTCAAAGTGGATGAGGAGGATGTAGCCAAACCAAAGCTGCCAGAAACCAAGAAGGTAACGTCACAACAATGCACCACTGATACAGACACAAGTTAATCCATTGAGACCTGGAACGTATCCATGTCACGTTAGCGTTTAACCACATTAACCATTAACCCATTTTGGGCGGGAACCCCTTTTGGTGTTTTAAACATTGTTATAATTTAGCTATTTAAAAATAGCAGATCTACAAGCTCATAGCGCGCCACCGAGTGGCGCGCTATGAACTTGTAGGTCTGCTATTTTTTAAAAATCGTTAAAATGTGCCTCAAATCTTTCCGAAAATTGTCATGATTTAGAAAACTTTTTTTTAAATTTCGACGTCAGGCCTGAATGGGTTAAATTGACTCTTAGACCAGTGGTTCCCCAAATCAACATTTATTAGGCCAGGGACCCCCATTTGAAAACATAATGCCAGTGACCCCAATAAGGGAGGATTTTACGGCTCTAGCGGTGATTCCGAAACATATTAATTTCATGGACCCCCAGTTTCACACGCAATAGTCTACGGACCCCCATTTAATGGCATATATCTCTGGGACCCCCAATTTATATCGTAAAACCACTGTTAATTTAAGTTACAGACCCATAAGGGTCCATTTGGTTCCTAACTATCTCTAATTGAGCTAGGTACCCCCTGGAACTCCCTCAAGTACCCCTTGGGGTCCCCGGACCCCACTTTGGGAACCCATGTCTTAGACCTAAGGCCGATTCTACAAAATGTCTTCTAAATCCTAACAGTTTTCTGAACAACGTATGTTGCTACATCAGTGGGTCTCCAACTTTTTCTTTTCAAGGACCAAAATTATATGTATTTGGCCGATCCAGGGACCCCCAGAAGCAAATATACAAGTTAAAAATGTTCGCTTTAAAAATACGTGTTCAAGGTTTTGCACACACTTTCAAGATGTGTCAAAAATAGCAGGCGCTATATGAGCTTGTATATCTGCTATTTTTTAATAGCCTGTGTTAAAATGATCGTATTAACTAAAATTACACAGATGCTTTTCCAGTTTGAATGGGTTAAAGAACCAGTGATGTGTGACATAAATAATAGACTGTATAATTATATGAAATTATGTATTTTTTATAGATTATACATGTCAATATCAAGAGAATCAATCCAACACCAGGATTGTTGGAGACAGGATTGTTTTGTAATGTACACACGTGTGTTATTGTTTTGTGCATGTGCATGAGTGCGTGTGTACACGAGCATGCACAGCACTTGATTGAATTGCTAAACTTTGCTTCGGCCGAGCTATTATCTGTGCTTGAACAAGCACCGTGGGCAGCATTGATCCCCAGATGCCCCCACTGTGTCATTCTCTACAGCCAACAGACTGTAGAGATGTATCCACACGATGTATCCACACGATGTATCCACACGATGCACTCCATTTTGTTGTTAACCCATTTTGGGCGGGAACCCCTTTTGGTGTTAGCATTATGTTATGCTTTAGCTATTGAAAAATAGCAGATCTACAAGCCTACGAGCTTGTAGGTCTGCTATTTTTGAAAAATCGAAGAACGACTGACATCGAAACATAGCTTTTTCAGAAAACTGTCAGGATTTAGAAGACATTTATAGAATCGTTCCCAGGTCAAAATGGGTTAATGTATACCTTCAGTCCCTGGTCAATAACACCAGTAAGACGCCTGGGGGGGCGAGAAGCGAGGAGGTTTTTACAAGTCAGCTGCTTGCTGTGTAGAATTTGACGCTTGTGTCTGTCCGTTTTTGGCGAAAAAGGGAGATGCATGAATGAACAAAGATGGAGTGAGTAGCCGGGGAGACACAGGCTCAAAGATGGAGTGAGTAGCCGGGGAGCCACAGGCTCAAAGATGGAGTGAGTAGCCGGGGAGACACAGGCTCAAAAGATGGAGTGAGTAGCCGGGGAGCCACAGGCTCAAAGATGGAGTGAGTAGCCGGGGAGACACAGGCTCAAAAGATGGAGTGAGTAGCCGGGGAGACACAGGCTCAAAAGATGGAGTGAGTAGCCGGGGAGACACAGGCTCAAAGATGGAGTGAGTAGCCGGGGAGACACAGGCTCAAAAGATGGAGTGAGTAGCCGGGGAGACACAGGCTCAAAGATGGAGTGAGTAGCCGGGGAGACACAGGCTCAAAAGCTCAACGGTTAAGGATTAACCTGTGATGTCATGCCGTACTTTTTATTTGTGTTTTTGTTCTATTCATTTGGTCATTAAGGTCCACAGAATGAGAGGCGGCAGACCTGCTCTGTCGGAAACATCGCGAAAAAAAGTTATGGACATTTTTGTATACCACACCATAGACAACCAACATAAGGCAACATTTTCCAAATTCCATCATGCTTTAAGTAGCATGTGACAATTGTGACATGTCAAACTAGGGGTTTTTCATGATTCTGAATCCATTCCAAGCATTAGTTTTCCACGAAAAACACTCCTTGGCCTTAATTCGGCATAGCCACTTGCCAAAATGTGCCCACCTGTGCTGACCTCATCACATTTTGTGATGACTGCTATGGCCGTTTTTAGGCCAAGGAGTGTTTTTCGTGCAAAACTAATGCTTGGAATGGATTCAGAATCATGAAAACCTCCTAGTTTGACATGTCACATGGTACTTAAAGTATGATGGAATTTGGAAAATGTTGCCTTATATTGGTTGTCTATGGTGTGATATACAAAAATGGCCATCACTTTTTTCTGCGACGTTTCCGGCAGAGCAGGCCTCTCATTCTGTGGACCTTAATGACCAGAGCAGGCCTCTCATTCTGTGGACCTTAATGACCAGAGCAGACCTCTCATTCTGTGGACCTTAATGACCAGAGCAGGCATCTCATTCTGTGGACCTTAATGACCAGAGCAGGCCTCTCATTCTGTGGACCTTAATGACCAGAGCAGACCTCTCATTCTGTGGACCTTAATGACCAGAGCAGGCCTCTCATTCTGTGGACCTTAATGACCAGAGCAGACCTCTCATTCTGTGGACCTTAATGACCAGAGCAGGCCTCTCATTCTGTGGACCTTAATGACCAGAGCAGGCCTCTCATTCTGTGGACCTTAATGACCAGAGCAGACCTCTCATTCTGTGGACCTTAATGACCAGAGCAGGCCTCTCATTCTGTGGACCTTAATGACCAGAGCAGGCCTCTCATTCTGTGGACCTTAATGACCAGAGCAGGCCTCTCATTCTGTGGACCTTAATGACCAGAGCAGGCCTCTCATTCTGTGGACCTTAATGGCCAGAGCAGGCCTCTCATTCTGTGGACCTTAATGGCCAGAGCAGGCCTCTCATTCTGTGGACCTTAATGACCAGAGCAGGCCTCTCATTCTGTGGACCTTAATGACCAGAGCAGGCCTCTCATTCTGTGGACCTTAATGACCAGAGCAGGCCTCTCATTCTGTGGACCTTAATGACCAGAGCAGGCCTCTCATTCTGTGGACCTTAATGACCAGAGCAGGCCTCTCATTCTGTGGACCTTAATGACCAGAGCAGGCCTCTCATTCTGTGGACCTTAATGACCAAATGAATAGAAAAAACACAAATAAAAAGGCTAGAGAGAAAGAGGTTGGAAAGAAGGGCCGCCAGTCCTTCAGTTAACACTCCCATCGCCCAGGACGAAGTTCTTTGTCCTTTCTATTAGTAACGCCCAACGCCCAGGACGAAGTATTGTCCAAAAGACGAAGTTTATTGATATGAGAACGGATCGCATGGCTCCACAGCATGGGAGCGCCTGTTGGGCAAATCCTCGGTGACGCGCAAGAGTGAAAAACTCCCTCCTCTGTTTAGCTGATGAAAACGAAAATCTTAAAACGTTCATAACTCGCGATCTAAATCATCCCGTCTAATTATGAAAAAATATCCTGTGTTAGACGCCGCTCCGCGGTCCAGTCGCTAGTCTCGGTAGATTTATTCTTGTCTCCCGTTGTTGTCGATCGACACACACATCAACAACTTCCGCCGGTCCGTCCGGAAAAGGGGTCCGTGTTTATAAATCGACTGGGCGCTATAATGTAATGGATTAAATAACCCCGGGCAATTAAAGTGTTAACCCCTGAGAGCCCTCTCTGCATGAGGAGGAGACAATTAGACTGGATTCTGCACAGGCAAGCATGACGGCTTTTCGGATGTTGCAGGCAGAGTGTGAACTTTCCAATAATGCACACAGAGAGGTGATGAAATGAGGAAAATATAGTGGAAATGGGAGTGTGTAACAAGAAATCTACATGGATTAAAGTGTGTTTTGCGTGACGCGGTGGTAACACAGTCATTGCCGCATCTGTCCCTCACTTTGATCTAGTTTCCAAGAAGGTTTATTTGTCTCTACCGATACAGGTACAAGCAGCGGAATGTGTGATGTCTGCCTAAAACAGTGCAACAGACAGGATAACATCAATGTGACTATCAATAATAAAGCTAAGAAAAATACAGATAAGAAAAAGCCTTGTGCAATAGGGCATAATCAGGAATACAGATACCCTGTATGTACAGTATACAGTATACATACTGTACACACGATTGCAGCAATGGCAACAGGTCTGGTTTTCCTTTCGCTCTATCTTGCTCACATGTGCACGGCTCTCTCTCAAGCACATGCATATCCCATCCCCTTCTGTAAGCCTTTCAAACCACTAGGAGTAAGTCTGCCCTCCAGCTCGCATAACCCAGTTGATCTTTTTTTCGATTAACCCATTTTGGGCGGCAACCCCTTTTGGTGTTAGCATTATGTTATGCTTTAGCTATTGAAAAATAGCAGATCTACGAGCTTGTAGATCTGCTATTTTTGAAAAATCGAAGAACCACTGACATAGAAACAGCTTTTTCAGAAAACTGTCAGGATGTAGAAGACCTTTTTAGAATCTGATCTCAGGTCAAAATGGGTTAACTCCCTGTGACCTGTGTCAGCCTGCAGAAAAGAAGGAATTTTATCAAAATGAGAGTCCAACTCTCTGAACCTCTCCAAAGGGCGGGAGAATATGCAAGGAGCAAAATGTCAGAGAGTGAATCTTCCCCCTGAGGGGCTGGAGTGGATGACGTACCTATGGGATAGCCCGGTGTGCACACCTCGCTGTCCTTTGGGACGTACCTATGGGATAGCCCGGTGTGCACACCTCGCTGTCCTTTGGGACGTACCTATGGGATAGCCCGGTGTGCACACCTCGCTGTCCTTTGGGACGTACCTATGGGATAGCCCGGTGTGCACACCTCGCTGTCCTTTGGGACGTACCTATGGGATAGCCCGGTGTGCACACCTCGCTGTCCTTTGGGACGTACCTATGGGATAGCCCGGTGTGCACACCTCGCTGTCCTTTGGGACGTACCTATGGGATAGCCCGGTGTGCACACCTCGCTGTCCTTTGGGACGTACCTATGGGTTAGCCCGGTGTGCACACCTCGCTGTCCTTTGGGACGTACCTATGGGATAGCCCGGTGTGCACACCTCGCTGTCCTTTGGGACGTACCTATGGGATAGCCCGGTGTGCACACCTCGCTGTCCTTTGGGACGTACATATGGGATAGCCCGGTGTGCACACCTCGCTGTCCTTTGGGACGTACCTATGGGATAGCCTGGTGTGCACACCTCGCTGTCCTTTGGGACGTACCTATGGGATAGCCCGGTGTGCACACCTCGCTGTCCTTTGGGACGTACCTATGGGATAGCCCCGTGTGCACACCTCGCTGTCCTTTGGGACGTACCTATGGGATAGCCCCGTGTGCACACCTCGCTGTCCTTTGGGACGTACCTATGGGATAGCCCGGTGTGCACACCTCGCTGTCCTTTGGGACGTACCTATGGGATAGCCCGGTGTGCACACCTCGCTGTCCTTTGGGACGTACCTATGGGATAGCCCGGTGTGCACACCTCGCTGTCCTTTGGGACGTACCTATGGGATAGCCCGGTGTGCACACCTCGCTGTCCTTTGGGACGTACCTATGGGATAGCCCGGTGTGCACACCTCGCTGTCCTTTGGGACGTACCTATGGGATAGCCCGGTGTGCACACCTCGCTGTCCTTTGGGACGTACCTATGGGATAGCCCGGTGTGCACACCTCGCTGTCCTTTGGGACGTACCTATGGGATAGCCCGGTGTGCACACCTCGCTGTCCTTTGGGACGTACCTATGGGATAGCCCGGTGTGCACACCTCGCTGTCCTTTGGGACGTACCTATGGGATAGCCCGGTGTGCACACCTCGCTGTCCTTTGGGACGTACCTATGGGATAGCCCGGTGTGCACACCTCGCTGTCCTTTGGGACGTACCTATGGGATAGCCCGGTGTGCACACCTCGCTGTCCTTTGGGACGTACCTATGGGATAGCCCGGTGTGCACACCTCGCTGTCCTTTGGGACGTACCTATGGGATAGCCCGGTGTGCACACCTCGCTGTCCTTTGGGACGTACCTATGGGATAGCCCGGTGTGCACACCTCGCTGTCCTTTGGGACGTACCTATGGGATAGCCCGGTGTGCACACCTCGCTGTCCTTTGGGACGTACCTATGGGATAGCCCGGTGTGCACACCTCGCTGTCCTTTGGGACGTACCTATGGGATAGCCCGGTGTGCACACCTCGCTGTCCGTTGGAGTGGATGGACGTACCTATGGGATAGCCCGGTGTGCACACCTCGCTGTCCTTTGGGACGTACCTATGGGATAGCCCGGTGTGCACACCTCGCTGTCCTTTGGGACGTACCTATGGGATAGCCCGGTGTGCACACCTCGCTGTCCTTTGGGACGTACCTATGGGATAGCCCGGTGTGCACACCTCGCTGTCCTTTGGGACGTACCTATGGGATAGCCCGGTGTGCACACCTCGCTGTCCTTTGGGAAAGTGCACAAATGGGTCCTTGGAAATGTGATGATGTGATCCCCGCTATCGCAGGTAGCCGCTAGAATGGGTAGTTAGTGGTATGAATGAATGAATGAATAGTTTATTTCTGTACATGATTATTACAGCAACACAATGTTTTACAGGACATGTTTGGACGGAAAATGTGTAGGCTGAAGCCGTAGCTTATATAGTGCTTACCCTTTTTTTTACAACAGGCAAGCAAAGGAATTCATTTGGTAGAATCATATGGAGATGGAAATGATGCATTATAAGAGGTTTATGATGATGTTTTATATTTTTCTACTATATTAATTTTAAACATTTTATTAAATGTATAGATTGAATTGCAATGTTTGTGGTCATTATCACAGCTATTTCATATTTCTGAAATAATTGGGTGATAATAATTGGTCTGTAACATTCCCTGGAAGGACACAGAGATCATAGTAATAGGGGGAGCAACAGTTTCTGTGTATCAAAGAGCTGGAGAGACGGGGAGACCGTTACTGAACAAACTCACTGTGATTACTATCACAATATAATGCTTGTATAATATAACAATATAATATAATGTTTTAACCAAGAATATCACCTAATCTACCTTTTAATTGAACACATTTATTTAATCGAATAATTGTTTAATATACATTTAGAATAGATGTATATTCCTTTCACATTGTTTTCTTGATTAATATAATAATTAGCAATTAGAAAACGTAGAAGAACTTCATTTTGATCAACGTTTGCCTGTCATCTCTCCTAAATGATGCCACATCAATACAGCATGGGACAAAATCTTATCCGACATCAACAAAATATTCTTTAGTTTTGGGTCTGACGGCCACGCTACACCAGGCTTTTCGCGCACAAAACGCGCGCGTTTACCCCCGCGCGTGTGTTTAATTTAGGTCCAGTCCTATTTTAAAAAACGCACGCGCGGGCCGCGCGTTTAGGGTAAACGCGCAAGAAAAGCCTGGTGTAGCATGGCCGTGAGAGGCTAAATGTCATCACATGGTGGTCCGTGGCTCAAATGCCAGATACATTATGGGCCTTGATGTGAAAAGGGTTGAAAACCACTGCTTTAGAGTAACAATGTTTATTTGTTCTTCTGAAGACTATTGTATCTCGTTTGTTTTGTTTTAAGTCTGACTGGTTCCTTGTGAGCCGCTAAAGGACAAAGTAGAGTACAGTACACGTCATTCTACTGCCATATCAACCCCTAACCATGCTTCCATTTACTACCATTCTACTGCCATATCAACCCCTAACCACGCTTCCATTTACTACAAGAATGTCATTTCCATAAAGTAGTGTTGATGCCAAACAGACCTGTATCTTATCAACTCGGACTCACTTCTTTTCTCCCTTCCACCCTCTTTCCTCCGTTCCTCCACAGCCTTCAGCCAATTCCATCACCATGTCACCTTCATTCCTCAAGCCCACTGTGGTCGCAGCGGAGCCCAAGCCCAGCCCGTTGGCACCAGCCCCTGCGGCCAGTCACGAACCCAGCCCGCTGATCAGCACAGATGGCCCGGGCCAGGGCAGCAGAACCAGGCCGGAGCCTGAGGAGCAGGTGGCCCAGATGGAGGACATGCAGACCCAGATGAAGGATCTGGAGCTGTCTGTGGAGCTTCTCAAGACCCAGCACATGTAAAACCGAGCTGAATATATTATGCATGCTATGTTTGATAGCCAATCTACACGCTCGCAACGTGCCGCAACACTTTGGTAGCTTGTAGATCAACTATTTTATTTTTGAAAGAAATCGAAAAATCTTGCCCAAAATTGGGGACACCAGGGTTAAAATGCTTAACCCATTTTGGGCGGGAACCCCTTTTGGTGTTAGCATTGTTATGCTTTAGCTATTTAAAAAGTATTAGATCTAAAAGCTCATAGCGCGCCACCGAGTGGCGCGCTACGAGCTTGTAGGTTCTCGAAGAACCACTGACATAGAAACATAGCTTTTTCAGAAAACTGTCGGGATGTAGAAGACATTTTTAGAATCTGATCTCGGGTCAAAATGGGTTAAAGGACCTCCGCCAGCTTGTTTTACTTTACTGTTTCTACCCCTAATTTTCAAATCAATGTGCACTGCGGTCTGACATCACCATGGCAGCACTGTAGCAGCCATGCAGACTTGCAGGTCGATTTTTATGGGGGTGGCGGCAGTAGGAGTAATGGTACAGTACGTTACTTTAAGCTGAATGCTGTACAGTTTCAAGAGGAGCACTCAAAATACACACAATTTGTCCAAAATGGTCTGTTTTCTCTGGAATTGATGTACTGTAAAGCACTACAAGTTGGCATAGGAAAATATTAAACGACGGAAAGATTCAAAGAAATAGTGTAATAAGGGTGCTTTAAGTCATTTCTACACAATTCTAGAAGTCCGTTCAAGTTTCATAGAAAGTTTGTGCTTGTATCAAACTTTAAATGGCAACATTGTGAGCATCAGTTTAGATCTAAACCCAAAATACAATTATGATTCACTGCTGGATCTTTCTTGATCCATGTACTGTATATAAAATACCATACTTCCTCTGCTTTAGATTGAATTACATTATGTTTTGAGTGGTGCAACCACTCCTATAGACAGCGATGTGTCTGTGCCCCTGTGCCCGAGCACGGAAGTAGCATATTGTCACCACCAAGTGTCACTGTTGTGCAGAGTGTCACTGTTACAACACACAGACAGAGGCCAGGGAGTAGAGTAGAGTGAGTGAGTCTTCTTATATAGAACATTTTTAGTTTCTAGGCTACATGTGTATTCCAAGGGTATACTGTGCATTTTAATAAACACGCGTCTGTTTTTGTTCTTCCAGGAAAGAGATCGGGGAACTGCGGCAAGAGTTGGATGACGAAAGGCAGAAACGTGTGGCACTGCAGGTAACATGGATTGTCTCTCGGCAACACACTGAGATGCCTCAACACATACCACTCACATAACTGAGCGCATCGAATGCTCACACTCTCAAACAGTACACATTGTACAATAACAAATAGCAATGCGTCACCCGCTCACCCCAATTGATCTTTTTTGCACTGCGTGGGAGCGTGCACATGTGCTGGCGCAGTATGGTGCTCGCGTAGCTCAATGCAGGAGGAGGGTTTAAAAATGCAGGACTTCCTGACGAGAGGCTTTGGGCCACTTCTTTCAAACTTTTTCTGACCAAGGCCAGGGGCAAGTCAAAATGTCATGACCTACATTCATATCTGTGCAGAATGGCCTCTATAATATACGCAATCGCTGTTATCTCCCTGTAAATATAGTCTGTGACCTGTCGGGGGCCCCTCTACGGGGGTGGGGGGGGGGCCTCTACGGGGGGCTGTGATCCGACCATGTGGCACCAAGGCCATTCGTAGGATTCATGTTTACAGTGTATAGGCATTTAGCAGACGCTCTTAATCCAGAGCGATTTACAGTAAGCAAGGTAAACATCAAATGCATAGCAATGGTAATCTAGGATCATAGGTAAACCAAGAATCTACCATCAGTCTAAACCGTATAATATAAAATAAATAACCTACCTGTGCAGGGTGCCTGGTCTACATAACATGCTATCTAAATTACGTGTGTGTGTGTGTGTGTGTGTGTGTGTGTGTGTGTGTGTGTGTGTGTGTGTGTGTGTGTGTGTGTGTGTGTGTGTGTGTGTGTGTGTGTGTGTGTGTGTGTGTGTGTGTGTGTGTGTGTGTGTGTGTGTGTGTGTGTGTGTGTGTGTGTGTGTGTGTGTGTGTGTGTGTGTGTGTGTGTGTGATTTACAAACATTGAGACTGTACGGGCAGGTGCCGGTTTCATCTTTCTACTACCTTAGATCTGATCACCCCCTCTATGGAGCTTTGATCTGATCACCCCCTCTATGGAGCTTTGATCTGATCACCCCCTCTATGGAGCTTTGGTACACATTCTCTCAGCACACGTACACTCAAACGCCTCCACAATTTCCACAACCACTGTTAACACATTGAGAGCCCACGCAAAACTGCCCAAAATCACTTTCACCTAGAAAATCCATTCACATTTTTTATAATTCAGCTGACTGTGGAGACACATGCTCGAACTTTTTACTTTGAAATGTTTTATAGTTTCTGAGTTATTTAATTTAAACGCCAAATGCATTCTCAATGGTGAAAACACAAACTTTGGCACCACGTGTTAAAAAAAAAAAAAAAAAAGTGTTTTGATTTGTCTGATTTTTTTGTAATAAAAAAAAAAATATATATATATATATATATATATTATTATTTTTTTTTTTTTTTCAAAGACGTCCACAGACGTCTTGGGCTATGCACGTGCGGTAATACCCAGGACGTCCACAGACGTTTTGGGCACAAAATGTGTTAAGTACTCTGACAAGGGTTTAGCCTTATCATCCCGCCGTCTACGTCTTCGCCTACTGTACAGTTAATATAAAACACTTTCATTCAGGCACATTACAGCTACCACTTTTGCGCCACAGACATAGAACGTCATCAACACCGCGCCGCGCTTCTTCCCGTGGCATATTTCACCAGGTCGCCAATTTCCCCGTAACACCGCCATGCTGGAGTGGCCGCGCAAGTGCCCCACAAAATATGCATGCACTTTGCGCAGCGACACAAACGGAGACAGAACGGATTCGCGGAATATATTTCACTTTTCCCCTCTACACGTGGGTGTGTGTGCGCCGCGTGCCAGCTACACGCGCAGCACCTCAACTTCACAACGCATGCGACGCGGCACAGAGCGGAACGCTGTGGCGGCACAGAGCGGAACGCTGCGGCCGGGGAAAGAGCCGGCCGAGTGTTCCGACTGGCACTACTGCCCCAGGGAGAACCCCCCCCAACACCTCCCCTCCTCGTTCATCTGTCCGTGACGCACACCGAAGGAATAACACTGACACCTTTCATATACTCACATCTTCCTTGTTTCCCTCTCTTTCCCCTCAACCCTCTCAGTACAATTCACTTCACCTTCCTTTATTTTTGCCGGAAAATATGTACATTTCCTTCACAAATGAGGCCACTATTTCACATCCCATCTTAACGCACTGTTCACTGTAACATGCATTTCTCTCTTTCGCTCTTAACCCATTTTGACCTGAGATCAGATTCTAAAAATGTCTTCTACATCCTGACAGTTTTCTGAAAAAGCTGTGTTTCTATGTCAGTCGTTCTTCGATTTTTCAAAAATAGCAGACCTACAAGCTTGTAGCGCGCCACTCGGTGGCGCGCTATGAGCTTGTAGATCTGCTATTTTTCCAATAGCTAAAGCATAACATAATGCTAACACCAAAAGGGGTTAAAGGCAGACAAATTTGCAGAGCATTATGCGCAGATTGCATATAAACATAGGTACCTGCTGCCGTTTCAAACATATATGATATATTCATACATCGCATTTAGAAGCGCTTCCAGTTTCCACTTTGCCGTTCCCAGTCATCGTGTAAGGAATCACTGATGGTGATGCCAGCCGCCCAGCCGTCCTTCTATTTCATATACGTTTCATACACGCTGCTGCTGTTCCCATTAACTACACTGTTAAAGGAGCATTCAGTGATTTGGAAAAAAAACCCTGTCCACCCGGTAACAAGATGTGTACATGCACACGCTCTACAGTGGGGGAAGTACAACAGACCATCAGCACGTGCACCAATGTCCGCCCCACTCGATCATGATTGGAGGAAGGCCCCTCTCATCCTGATTGGATGAAGGCTTTGCCACCCAAAGCCCAAACCGAAACTAGGGTTTTTTTTACCCCAGGGGCTCACTGGGGACAGGGAGGAACTCCTTATATGGTCGGTACACTTTATAGTGGAGGCTTATCCAAAAAATAAGAAACAATAAGTGATATTTGACTTAAGTGAAATCACTGAATATACCTTTAAGGGAAAAGGCCCGCTCTACTCGGACAGTTTCATATAGTTTCAGGCGTGTGCTGGGTGTAGATTCAGAATGAACATATAGAAAATGAATAAAATCCGCACATCCAGTCGAGTAAGAGTCTTTGTTTAATGATCAAAGTGCTCCGCAGCAGCAGTCATACCAGACAGACAAAAAGGCCTTCGTCAGTGTCAGAATTGGCAGTAGCAACGGAAATGACATAGTTATATAGAATTTTTTGTTCAATTAAAAGGGACTGTACAGCCGTGTCTCATTATTAAAGACATGCATAGTAGTGAACATACATATTATTATAAGAAATCAATGTCTCATTTCAGAATCCACATTACAAAAAATGTTATTCATAGAAAACAGTTTAACACCAATTCTTCATTTAGACCTTTAGGAAACACAGTACAACTTTTTCTACTCCTATCTTTGGAACCTTAAGAACCCAATAGACAAACTTGTTAAAAATGATATTTATGTACAACCTCAACATTTCATGTCCTCACTACCCTCGGGTAACTTCCCATGCAATAACTGTCTTAATTGCAACGCCATGATCAAAGGGGAGGATTTTTTACATCCTCACACAGGTAAAAAAAAAAAAAAAAAGTAAAAGGGAGAATCACTTGTAGAACAAAACATGTTGTCTATCTCCTAAAATGTCCCTGTGGCTTTTGCTATATAGGAAAAACTAAAAGAGAATTAAGAACCAGAATCACTGAACATAAAAGCAACATCAGGACAAAAGAAGAAAAATCCCCCATAGCTAGACACTTCAACAGCACTGGACATGACATATGTAGTTATGTACCCTGAGGTTTCAAGGCATTGAATATATCAACCCTTTAAAGAGAGGTGGGGACAGAGATCGGTTATTATTAACCCTTTAAAGAGAGGTGGGGACAGAGATCGGTTATTATTAACCCTTTAAAGAGAGGTGGGGACAGAGATCGGTTATTATTAACCCTTTAAAGAGAGGTGGGGACAGAGATCGGTTATTATTGCAACGTGAAGCATTTTGGATCCATTTCTTAAACACTATTTCCTAAAGGTCTAAATGAAGAATTGGTGTTAAACTGTTTTCTATGAATAACATTTTTTGTAATGTGGATTCTGAAATGAGACATTGATTTCTTATAATAATATGTATGTTCACTACTATGTATGTCTTTAATTAATAATGAGACACGGCTGTACAGTCCCTTTTAATTGAACAAAAAATTCTATATAGCTGTCATTTCCGTTTGCTACTGCCAATTTCCATACTACACCGTTTCCATTAACATACTACAGCGCGCCCTGCTCGTGTGTGCGCACCAAGGATAAACACTCACCTTGCATATACTCATATCTTCCTTTTTTTTATCTCTTCCCCCTCACCCATCTCAGCACAATTTACTTCACCATCCTTTCACATGTATTTATTTTTGCTTCTACATTTCAGATGTACACTTCCTTCACAAATGAGGGCCAGGGCCTAGATACATATAGCCTACAACCCCCCCTCTCTCTTACACTACATACAGTACAGCCCCACCATTTCCACACATGTTCCTAAGCACAGAAACTCATACGATGACTTGCACATGGTGGACCCTATTGTACACAAGTGTACTGCTTTACACTGTTGTCCACAGCAACAGGTTTTGTAGTGAGTTGTGCTTTCATTCGATTTAAAATGTTTCCATCCTGCATAGTGCATACTGCTAAAAAAATACTTCAATCAATCCAGCCGCAATCAGATAGGCTATCTTTGCCACGGGTTGCCAGATTTCAGAGCTGAGACAGAAACAAGCAATCAGGTCTATGCTTTCATTCCCCACTCTCTTTGAGTGGTTCAGCCACTCCAAGGACCAGCAATGTGTGTCCCTATGTATGTTTAGGGCATAGACATATATATATGTATATATATATATATATATGTATGTTTAGGGCATAGACATATATAAAGGCTGGACGGCTCAAGGCGGAGTCTCTGACGTAGTTCACCCGGCGGCCATCTTGCTGAAGGGCTACAGTACAGTAGGTTCAATGGCAGCTCGAACAAAAATAGTCATAACTCCCTCAAATCTTGACGGATTTACAAACTTGTTGGTTTATTACAAACGTTGCAATGTTACAAATCAATGGCGGCTATGATTCAGGACGTTGTTGGCTAGTGAGACGCACCCTAGCGGTTACAGGCTTTAGTTTAGACATACTATTGGTCCGACTGTCATTAGACCGACAACCTACCTCAAACCCTAACCTAACCCAACCCTAACCGTAAGCACGGGAGCAGCGCATGTTCGACCGCATGTCTGACCGTTGTTTCTGCATGTCGGACCATTGGTGTGTCTAATCTGCGGGTGCATCCCCTGACATACAAGCTCACATCGCATCGTGGATGTGGCCGCTGTGAGCTTGGAGGTCTGCTGTTCTGGGCCGTTCCCTGCGCGCAACACCGTCGCACTGGCGGAGCATGAATTCGGTTTGAAGGGGATACAGTTGTGCGATCACAGGGAGCGCTCCCTCAATGACTGGAGGTGGGGTTTGTAGGGGATACCGCTCATATGGATCACAGGGAGCGCTCCCTCAATGACTGGAGGTGGGGTTTGAAGGGGATACAGCTCATAGGGATCACAGGGAGCGCTCCCTCAGCGACTGGAGGTGGGGTTTGAAGGGGATACAGCTCATAGGGATCACAGGGAGCGCTCCCTCAATGACTGGAGGTGGGGTTTGTAGGGGATACCGCTCATATGGATCACAGGGAGCGCTCCCTCAATGACTGGAGGTGGGGTTTGAAGGGGATACAGCTCATAGGGATCACAGGGAGCGCTCCCTCAGCGACTGGAGGTGGGGTTTGAAGGGGATACAGCTCATAGGGATCACAGGGAGCGCTCCCTCAATGACTGGAGGTGGGGTTTGTAGGGGATACCGCTCATATGGATCACAGGGAGCGCTCCCTCAATGACTGGAGGTGGGGTTTGGGGGACAAATGCTTTTAGAATCGCTATTATTGTTTATGCACAAGTTGACACAACATAAACAAAGGTATATATTTCAAGAGGGAGAGATCACAGTAAACTAAACCTTCTTCCTCCACACTGGGAGGAAAACGGCATCTGGAAGTTTGCTGGGATTCATTTTTACACGTCGGTGCTGTGACCACTTTTACATTGCATCTAATGAGCGATCGGTTTCTTTTGCCAGGGGTTCTCAACGTTTTTGGCCGGGGGGCCCCGGGAAATGCTTTGGCAATGTCTCGGGACCCCCGCCCCGCCCCCTCCCGACCCCCAATATAAATTGACTGCTACAATAACCTTAAACCATTTTGGGCGGGAACCCCTTTTGGTGTTATAATTTAGCTATTGAAAAATAGCAGATCTACAAGCTCATAGCGCGCCATCGAGTGGCGCGCTACGAGCTTGTAGGTCTGCTATTTTTGAAAACTCGTGATTTTTTTTTTTTTTTAAATAATTTGGGGACCCCCTAAAATAATTTGGCGACCCCCCGAGGGGTCGCGACCCACGGGTTGAGAACCCCTGTAATAAGCGATCGGTTTCTTTTGCCACCGACCTGCGCTCGCCTTACAGATTCTCATCAGTGTGACTGGAAATGCGTCTCTGCTCTGTCTCTGTCTCCACAGGTGGAGATAGAGAAGCTAAAGCGGATTGTCCAATCGACGTGAGGCCTCTACTCCAATCAAAACCAATTTTGAAAGTCGTCTGCTGACCTGTCGACCAACCAGCGAACCAGAAGATGATACTGGACAGACAGACAGACAGACAGGTGGAGGCGGGGCGGGGCAAGCGGACGGACCACCTCTCGCACAATCCTTTTTCTTTCTTTTCTTTTTTTTTTAACAAAAAAAAGGAGAGAAAACAAAAACACCTATTTGTAAGATTTACATTTTTTGCACATATTTTGTTCAAACTAGATGTATATGTTTCTTTCTTTTTTTTCTTTGTTCCCCCTAAATACATGAAAACTAAATCGAGGCCTTATAACTACTGTGCTGGACTTGCGGTCCCACCCAACACACACGCTTACAGCCCCTCTACATCTTCCCTTCCTAATAGGGAAGCTCTCCTGAGAGACAGATAGGGTGGCATTCGCACTCAATACTACTGACTGTGTATAAGAGCTGGGGGAGGGGGGGGGGGGTGCTTATTTTTGTTTCGTTAAAAATGTTCTTCATTTCTCATATAATTTTTTTTATATATATATAATGCTCCTGTAGTTGATTTTAAATAAGACAAGAATACTCGGTTTAAGTCAACATTGACACAACATAGCCTCTCCTTCTGATTAATTAACGTGAAATTACACAATGCTGTGGAAATGAAGTGACATTTCTCTGCGTGGTGCTGCTGCTCTCAATGCCACGGCGACGCGACCGGGGAGTTCGCTAGCTTGGCTTTTGTTTTGTTTTATTGTCTTTTGATGTATATTTTCTAACATTCCTATCCAGGGTAACACTACTGTGCCTGTAAAGTGAAAACAAACAAAAGAATCTTAAGTGTTGATAACGGGAACTTCCATTAATCTGGATGGTTTCTTTCTGGATATCTGCAGCATGGTATTATATAAATATATATCTATTTTTTTGAAAAGTCTACTGACACCTAGTCAAATATTATAATAGAGGGCCCAATTTGTTTTGTATTTGTTTTTACATTATTCCAAATGGGGAAGGTTTGTTCAAATGTTTTTCACCCGTTCAAAGATGTTCTCAGCAAGGCTGCAGTGTGTAGAATTAACCCATTTAGGCCTGACGTCGACATTTAAAATATGTTTTCTGAAATACCTATGTTTCTATATCAGTGTTGCTCAATATTTCATATCAAGGACCCCAAAAATGATATGTAATTGGCCACCGACCCCCATCTGAAAATACGTTGTTCCAGGAACCCCTCAGAAGCAAAGCTTTGAGTTAAAAACGTTCACTCTGAAAGAATATATATTCAAAGATTTGCGCCACATTAAAAAATAAATCAAATATATGATCTACAAGCTCGTAGTGCGGCACACGGTGCCGCGCTACGAGCTTGTAGATCTGCTATTTTTCAATAGCTAAAGTATATCATAATGCTTAAACCACCAAAAGGGGTTCCCGTCCTGAATGGGTCAAGCAATATTACACAAGAGGTTATTTGCACGACAGTGATTGCAGCCGAGTCCCGGATCGCAACATCACTGAAGTGCCAATAATAGTGGTAAAAGCGCGCCACCCTCAAGTGTACTATAGAGCTCCCGAATCCTGACGTCAGTCACTCATCCCTTGGTTCACAGGCGTTTGTCACTATGGAGAACAACATTGAGTCATCTTAAAATCGTCTCGTATAAGAATTGTGGTCCAAAAATAAACAAACTGTCTTGGCGATATTGTCTGGGAGGTGTCTCTGTATCGTTTAACCCATTTTGACCTGAGATCAGATTCTAAAAATGTCTTCTACATCCTGACAGTTTTCTGAAAAAGCTATGTTTCTATGTCAGTCGTTCTTCGATTTTTCAAAAATAGCACGAGTGGTGCGCTATGAGCTTGTAGATCTGCTATTTTTCAATAGCTAAAGCATAACAATGCTTACACCATCATATTTGATACAGTTGGTTTCTAGCGAAAATCTAACTAACTCTTAGCCTGCCGCCATTAATTAATCCCTCGATTGCGTATTGCCATGGTTTAATCACGCGTGACACTTACTTTGAAGAGCCAAATATCCGTATCGCATTTTACTATGAAACCATTCCGTGTGTGTTGACGAAGCTGGTGCTCGTTCTCTCGGTCGGTGGTGGAAAAAGTGGACCGCGAGTATCACAGCGCCTGCTACAGGCCGTTGAAAACGCTTGTCTGGGACAAAGCGTCCTCTGCAATGTCGCTTCTGTGAGATAAAGCCGTCTGAAAACAGAGCCGGCAATGTTAGTGGATGCGCGCGCATTTTCAAAATGGCCGCGCCCATTGTGTCAGAAGCATAACAAAGCTAACGGACGGTAGATTTCGATACGATCGTATTAAAACATGCATTAATGAATACATCGCTGTTAAAACGGCTTTTCCGTTTGTGGCAGGCTACAAGATTCTACGTGTTAATATTCCTATGTTCCTGGCGGGTAAACGACTAATTCAGAAAGCAGTAACATTAGCGTTTTCTCTCAGTCAGTTGATTCTTCATATCCATATGCTTCATATCCATATGAGTGAAACGGCCTGGAGGATGTTTATTTTTCAAACGCAGTTCTTATATGAGGCGATCTAAAATCCCCCCTATGGGGATTACAATGCAAATAAAAAGTACATGAACCCGTGGACTTAGCGCCCTCTACCGATATTGACGTCAGACTTCGGTGCTCTATTGCGATTTTTCAACAGTTACTTACTATCAAAATAAAACTTATCAAATGTATTCATATTGTAGGGCAATTTGCTCTCAAAATAACCTTTCTGCAAGTGTTTTCTGTTATCCTGAAAATATCTGGAATCTGACGGAGACAACTCTCTCTCAATCAACTCAGCATTCCAGACCCAATGATATGGCTGTGTGCCAGACAACTTTTCCCAAACGGAATCAACAAACATAGAGAAACGATGTGTAGGAAAAGAGAGAGAAGTATACATTCTGTTAATCACAAAACAAATTATTACAAAAAATCAAATGTGGCCAAATTTGACTGAGGGGCTGCCATTGGATTTATTTTTTAAATTTTCTTTTTTTCATGTCATATGAAAGCAGGGAATCATAGCTTCAAATTTACATACTGGTTGTTCAGTTTGACCCACCAGTTTTGGAGATATGGCTTATAGAGTAAAACAGGCTTGAAAGGTTCACTTCTGTGGACTCTTTAACATTACACCTAGCATTTATTTCATATTTACATGTCTATTTCAGCTCTGACATTTATTTCCGACATGCTCTAGTATGTGAAGAGTCTGCCTGTGCTATTAACTCATTTTGGATAATAAATAAATACATTTCAGTTTTTCTCCTCTGGTGAAAAGCTGGAAGCTGCACGATAGCAGCCCCTCAGTCAAATCTGGTCACAAATGTGTCTCAGTGCGTTCTCAGCTTGTAGATTGGCTATTTTTGTTCTCGTTTTTTCTTCCTAAGTAACACCGATACACACACTATATTCCTATAGCGATCATTGTTATAGTGTTTGTTCAATAACTGGTCAGGAGAGATACTGGATAAAGGTTTACATTGAAAGCGATGAAACAAGCAGACACATTTGGAACTGGAACACAAGCTGATGATCTTTGTGGGGTTCTCTCTTCCTGATTGGATTACATGTGTAACCCAACTTAAATGTATTGTCTATTTGCTAAAGAGACGGGGAGACCCTGAACAAACACTATAGCAGTGATTCCCAACCTGTGTGCTGTGAGTATATTACAAGTGGGCCCCCAAATAATTGCCAAAACGGTAAGATTTCATTGATGATTTAACATTAATATAAAAAAATATTAAAGATATCTTTTTTTTATTTTTTGTCTTCAAAAATTGTATTGTCATCGATAAGTATATTCTGTTGACTCCACTGATCCACACGATCGATTGGTCATTAACATAAACGTGCTTTGACAATGCCCACGGTCCAGTGGGCCCACCCATCTGACCATAGACATAAAATGGTAGACGCCGCCATCGGCTCTGCATTTGCGTCTGTATCTCGAGGGGAGGCAAGCCGCAAGCTTCTATGACGCACGTGGAACTTCCACTTGACTTAACGCATTTCAGTGGGAAACGGGTCGCTTCAATGAACTGCAGCAGCCAACGAGGCATCCATCTGACCACTAACACGGCTGCCGTGTTCTGTGGTCAGATAAGGGGGCCCTGATCCAGAAAGGTTTTGGGAGCCACTGCTCTAAAGCAATGATTACTATTGAATATAGAGCTTTAACAATATTGAGATTTTAACACGAGATATTTATTTTAACCAAAAAGATTTCGCTGGCTCAGTGGTTAAGTGGTCGAAGACATCTGCACTGAATGCAGCTTGCCATCTCGTTTCCTGTCTTATCTCTAGGTAGATGAATGGATAGACTATCTATTTATCTATGTGTGTGTGCACGACACACACACACACACACACACACACACACACACACAGAGTATATTCTATGTGTGCACGACACACAGAGTATATTCTCATTCCTCATATACTCCTTTCTCTCGGGTCTTTTGAACTCTTTTCTCTTGCTTTAAAGTAAAGAAGGCTTTGAGATCAAGCCGTCTCTTTCCAGCTGTCATTTATTACGGTCTGTATCCGTCTCTCTCTCTCTCTCTCTCTCTCTCTCCTCCTGTCTTTAGTTTAGACCACCGGTTCCAAAACACTGGGTCAGGATCCATTTGAGGGTCACAGACTAATTTTTATGGGTCCCTTTATTTTTTATTTTTTTCCTACTTTTTAGTTTTTAATTATTTCAAAACATTCCCAAAATAAATCTTTCATGAATTGTATGAAGAAAAATCTAACAAATTAGAAAACAAAATGTTTAAGTAGTAGTGATAATAGCTGATCTACAAGCTCATAATGCGGCGCAAAGTGACATGGTGTGAGCTTGTAGATCAAATTTCTCTTCTGGGTCACGGGCTAAAAGCTTTGGGAACCACTGTTTTTTTGTTTGTTTTTTTAACTACAGTAGCCTTTTCCTCATGGACCAAGCACAGGAACTATGTTAACTGGACCTTCGCACGGCACAGATCGATAATCCATTTCCTCTGAGTGTAAAAATGATGGACCTGTAGTACGGGTCTATTTTTACACTGAGGATGTGTGTCAGAGGTCAGGCTATGTACAGTATGTTGCTGTACTGTTTCTTAGCACTGAGAATCGCCCTTGATTCTTTTGTGCTGCTCTTACTCCAGTAATCTGTGTTCTAACCGGCAAGTGAATTGGGCACACTAGCTGAAAGAAACTGTTGTTCGTACTTCTAAGAAAAACAACAATACCCGCGGCCATGGTATATCTTCTAAGAAAAACAACAATACCCGCGGCCATGGTATATCTTCATTATACCATGGCCATGGTATATCTTCATTATACCATGGCTACGGCTGTTGTTGGCACTTACAACACGGTTGACAGTGACTACAGTTGGAGGCCATCGATATTGTCCTTTTCTTTTTGCTGAGGTTTGCGTGATCTGCGCAAAAGGACAGTTAACCCATTTTGGGCGGGAACCTCTTTTGGTGTTTTAAACATTATGTTATAATTTAGCTATTGAAAAATAGCAGACCTACAAGCTCATAGCGCGCCACCGAGTGGCGCGCTACGAGCTTGTAGGTCTGCTATTTTTTAAATTTAGAAGGATTTTTCCAGGATTTAGAAGGATTTTAAAAGTTTTGAGGTCAGGCCTAAATGGGTCAAATGATAAGGGACAATATCGGTGGCACCCAACTGTATATCTTCATTATACCATGGCTACGGCTGTTGTTGGCACTTAGAACACGGTTGACGGTGACTAGCAACGATATTCACCCACAACGTTATGGTTATCGTGATTATACGAATTCTGGTGCATGGGGAGTTCCAATTCGACTCTGATATAAAGCGGGGGAATTCTGATGCCACTGAGTTTTTCCTCAATGCTATACAAGCTAGTACACAAATACTGAAACAATATGCATTGTTTAGCACTTAGCTTTGAGCTAGAACCTTGAGTGTGCAGGGTGGCTGAATTAGCCGTTAAGACTAAAGATATCCTGGACTAAGGGCCGATTCATACTCCTATTTTACCGCTGTAGTGCCGAAATGATTTCGGCTCGTCAGAAATTTTCAGTAGCACCGAAGAGCCGACTTTAGGACGGTACCCGCCCCCCCGAACCTCAAATGACGTCATATTGTAGGCTCTACAGAGCCGAACCGACTTTTATTCGGCTCTAAAATAGGAGTATGAATCGCGCCTAAGGATCTACACAGCATGGAAAGCAGTGCCATTTCTCAGCATTTACACAGTGGCCTCTGTCCGAAAAACACTTGTACTGTCCTGCGAATCAGAATCCTGTAGATGTGTAAATTACACATGCATAACAAATGACTTTCCATACGTATACACGGCTCTAGGCTGGTTTCAGAAGATGCAAATGTTACATGTGCTTCTTTATAGTCTTTGTGGAGTTTTTATAAAACCCACACAACTTTCTCAAAGGAACGTACCATATATTCTGTGAACATGTATGAAGGTTGAAAGACCTACAAGCTATGCATCATTGACTTGTTGGATTGGGGCAACGTTTGTCTTTTTGCCATGTTTAGAATTCCCACTCCAGTTTTTGTTTTTTCCCTCACAACCGCTTCAGACAAATTCACTATAGCCTTGTGTAAATAGTTGATCAGAACGTGTCAGGATTCTTATTTTATTTTTAGACTTATATCTCACAGATGTCTTACTAAGGCAATGATAATCTTCTACACGGCTGTGTATCTTCCTCAGGCTTCCCTCCATTGTGTCACTTAAAGGAATACTCCACTGTTTTTCAATCTCATCTCTACATCTTTATTGCATAGTAAATTCAGATTATGAACCGGGAATTTGTCATTGCCTGAGGCTGTTTAACCCTTTTAGACGTGAGGCCGATTCTACAAAATGTCTTCTAAATCATTACAGTTTTCAGAAAATCCTATGTTTCTATGTCAGTGGTGCTCAACCTTTTTTTCATGTCAAGGACCCCCATAATTTTCTGTATTTGGCCGCGGAGCAAAGATTTGAGTTAAAAACGTTCACTCTGAAAGAATATATTCAAAGATTTGTGCCACATTTTCATGATTTTTCAAAAATAGCAGACCTACAAGCTTGTAGATCTGCTATTTTTCAACAGCTAAAGCATAACATAAGGTAACGCCTAAAACGCCGAAAGGGGTTCCCGTCCAGAATGGATTAACCAAGGGCTGACAACATGCGAGGACGAACCGTGATGCAGCTGGGCCCGACGTTGGGTTACTGAGGGCAAAAACAAATGCCTGGATTATAATCTGATTTATATAATGAGGCTGAGAAGAGGCGCACATCCATTGTCCATTTAAAGGCAGGTGCTGAACATCAAACAACAAAACTTGGAGACAAATACAAATGTGCACTCTGTAGCTCCCATTTGGACATTTATTTTTGGTACCACCAAGACGGTACCATACATATATTTGTTGCGATAATACTTATTCATTAACCGTAGTCCCGTATTGAAGCTTTTACCACTTACAACTAAACCGCTCATACTGAGTATACTGTAGGACCACCAGGGCGGCGCTACACTTGGTCCCCTCCTTTTTTCACTCTACACTAAATCGCTTCGCCGAAAGTAGTTTAGATCTGCTATTTTGGATGATTGTTTTCATCCAGAATAGGGGCGCTAGGGTCCATGTGGTTATTGTCACTAATTAATTGACATCCACAAATTTGACAGTGGGATATTCCTTTAAAGATTGATTCCGATCAGCCACGTTGTTGGGTGTGTTGTATGTACAGTATGTGTGTTTTTGCTGAAGTGTCGGCATGCTTGCAGAGACGTATACAATTATGCACACATGCATAGATCTCTTGAAGAGGAAACCATGTGTGCCCGAGAGTCTGAGTGGGTGGATCATTTGTTTTGTACTTTGGCCTTGTTGACTGATTTAGCCTCGCTCACGGGCGGCAATCACATGTTGATCCCAGGGGCAGCAAAGAAATTACATCTCAGTTATTTTTTCTTTTTTTCTTCTTTTTGTTCTTTTGTTCATCCGTTTTCGCACGCCGCTCTTAAACATATGCAGCGAGGAGATAAAATAACTGTTGGATGTAGACGCTGTCATCCAGCTTAAAACATGTTTGTTTGTACATTCCATAGTTTTGACGCCAAGCAAAGGAGAAATCTGTGCACATTTATAATAACATCTTTTTCAAGTGATTTGTTTACATGTACTGTATCATTGCATGAGCGGAGATTCTTTTCCAAATGAATAAACATCTTTATTTACTGTAAGGACAATGGCTTTTTTTTCCTATCTGCTTTCTTTAGCGTTCTCATATCGTCACTGTCGGGTAGAAACTTGTTGAATGCCACAGACGAAAAACAGTCTAAGTCCACACTATTGATCCATATAATGTATAAATGATAGATAAGGCTTCAGGACAACGAGGCCTTTTCGTGGAGGGGTCAGAATGAAATTTGGACCTAAGACTGTTTTTCGTCTTTTCTTTTCAGGAAATGGAAAAAAGAACCTGTGTTCCAATGGATCCCATGTATTTATTATTTATCAATTTAGTCACAAGTGCTCGGTCATGCTTTTCATTGATTCAATATTTAGACAAAATATAACCACTTTCACTTATTATTATTATTATTATTATCAAAAGTAGCAAAAATGTAACCTGGCTCCAGCCCCTGAATCGCTAGCCACGCCTGTTAACCCATTCAGGCCTGACGTCGAAATTAAAAAAAAAAAGTTTTCTAAATCATGACAATTTTCGGAAAGATTTGAGGCACATTTTAACGATTTTTCAAAAATAGCAGACCTACAAGTTCATAGCGCGCCACTCGGTGGCGCGCTATGAGCTTGTAGATCTGCTATTTTTCAATAGCTAAATTATAACATAATGTTTAAAACACCAAAAGGGGTTCCCGCCCAAAATGGGTTAATGTGGTTAAACGCTAACGTGACATGGATGCGTTCCAGGTCTCAATGGATTAAAAAGTGAAACGAAATAAATCCAAACCGAGTGTCAGGCTAGCAAAAATGGCCACTCTACCAGCTCACAAGACAACATGTCACATTGAGATGACTTGTGAGCTCACAAGACAACATGTCACATTGAGATGACTTGTGAGCTCACAAGACAACATGTCACATTGAGATGACTTGTGAGCTTGTACATTTTTGGATTAAATGTTAATTAAAAAAAAAAAAAACACACATTGGATTGCATGGAAATTGACTTGATATTTTTCTCCCTTTGTGATCAGCGGACCCAGTGTGCAGTGTGGAATTAATCTGAAAACCAGCCTTTCAAGTGGAAACTAATATCCCCTGATACTTTGGCTACTTCTACATAGGAGGGCCTACGGTATCTGTCTGTCTGGCCTACACTGCCGGTAAGCAAAAGAAGTACATTTCAGCCCAGATTGGGCATACATCAAATGCCTGACGTCACAGGCTGGCCACATTAAAGCCCAAGCCACACCAAAGGGTCGGGTTGGGACAAAATTAGTTGCATTGGTGTTAGAGACCTTACGGATGGAGTTTTCTGTCACCCACAACCGCAAATTCATTATCCGCCCGTTATCCAACCGCATCATCCTATTTATATATATATATATATATTTCTTTTTTTAAACATATGTTTATTGATTTTTCTTTACAACATAGCATTTTCAAAGCAATTATTCACATATATTTTCCCCCCACAACCCCATGGCACCACAAATAAACTAAACAAAATCTTTGAAGAAACATCAGGAAATGTCCATAAATACAAAACACCCTACAGCTGACTACTCCAATTAACCACTATACATCCAAAGCCTCTTCAATATCACCTCGCTTAATGAAGTCCAAGTCCTTCTCATCCTATTTATATTAACCGCACCAACCATGGTTACCCGCGGCAACCACGGCTAAATCCACCCTCCACATGTCTCTACTGGCTTGGGACACCACCATGGCAATATATGAGGGCATAACTCATAACCCAACTCACCCGTTATCCAATCGCATTAATTATATCATTAATTAATTATATCATCCTATTTATATTAACCGCACCATCCGCCAAGCGGCTAAATCCGCCATCCGCAGGTCTCTAATTGGTGTGGTCTACCTTAAGGCTGAGATCCACGTGGGAACCACCCAGCGGGAGGCGGTAGCTAGCGGGGCAATGCAACACCAGGGCTACACCGGGCGCGTCAGCGTCGCGTCTCCGTCAGGGAATGTTCCCTTTTTAATCAATGAAGGGTGGCTTCGTGGCTCCACTGCCCGCGTTGTGTTGCGTTGACGGAGACGCGACGCGTGCATTAAAATTGAACCGGTGCGGTTTTTTGACGCACGCGACGGAGACGCAACGCGTCCGGTGGAGCCCTGGCGTTAGCTGGGCATGTCGTTATTAGAACCCGTCTAGTTTTAACGGTGTGTGGGTGCGTGCATGCAACATCTTTCAGTTTAGGCCGTTTTATTTGCACATTGCTTTGTTCTGATTACCCACAGTATATTATGTCCATGCAAACGACAGCTAACTCGGGACGAACGTCGCCACAAAATATATTACTTCATAGTCTTCTCACCTGCAATGTGTTTCTAATGTATGCGAGAAAATCAGTAGCGTGAACAAAAATATGCAGCCGCCCGTGATGGCCCCATGAGGCCAGGCATGAAGTGATCTGAAGTAATCTCACATTGTGCCTGCTTTTATATGAACTCCAAATCCATTACAGAGCATGCCATATGAATCTTTTGGCTGCCTGTTTTGTGGGAAATGTTTACTGTAGGAGAAACCTATCGCACACCTAGCAATCGGGCGTATGCACAGGTGCGTAGGCCAGTGAACATCAAAGCAAAGTACACCCGCACACTGTGTATCTGCTCGGCACAAGAGTATTGTCTTATTTAATGAAGCAACGTTTCGGTCACTATAGGGACCTTCCTCAGGCAGGTGGGAAATGTTTACAAATGAGGCTGGGCTGACTATTGATCCAAGCTGTGCGAACCTCTCCAAAAGCAACATTTTATTGTGGTTCAAGAAAATGCTCATATTCAGCTTTCCAGCAGACGCCTGAAAAGTTTGTCATGCCAAAATTACCTGTTTTGGCGGCTACTATATTCATAATTCCCTCCACCTTTTCTTTATAATTTTATCCCACGATTTTGTAACCCATTTTTCACCCCTGTGTCAATGATCTAATGTGATCCTGGGCTCTACACACCCTCTGCCAACCTAGTCCCCATATATGGGGGACATGAGGAGAGCAACGGACTTGAACTCATGCTCATGCTCAATTCTCTCCGCCTTCACTTAAGGTGGCCTTAAGGTGGCCTTACACTAGCCGATAATCGGGCATTTTTTGACGCTCGGGATGTGCCCGACTCAATCGATCTGCTCGGGGCGCGATCGCGATCGACCCGATCAACATCAAGCATGTTTGATATTTTCTCTGCCCCGCTCCGATTATCCTGTAGTGTGTGGTGCTATCAGATTTCAGATTGAAAATAATCGGCTAGTGTAAGGCCACCTTAGCCCCGATTCCGGATAAAGAAAAGCTGCCCCAAAGCATGAGGGCACGGTCGGTCACACACGTCAATGCATGCTGAAACATAATGCGTCAATTTCAGTTTGTTTTACTTAACGTTGGAGCGGTTGGCTCACTGGAAGAGAGACTTTTCTACTAAGTGAAAAGCTTGCCAAGTGCGGTCAACCATGTGCTACTTTCCTATTGGTTGATGCACAGTCAAAGTTCACAAATGTTGAGCTCCACTCGTTTGAACGTGACGCAATCAACTCGCCGCAACCGCACACTCCACCCCTAGATAGAATGGAAGTGCACATTCTGAGAGTGAGACCGCAACCTGATGCTGCTGCCATCACCACCATACATCACTGTTGGTTTGGTGTTCTTTTGGTAAAGTGTAGTTTTTTGCAATAAACTTTTTGAATCATGCCCAAAACATTCAACCGTGGTCTCATCAAGCCATAACACATTTCTCCACATGGTTTTGGAAGACTGGATGTATGTTTTTTGCTCAATTTACAATTTAGCCAGTTTGGCTGTTTTGTTTTTGTGACAAAAAGCTTCCATCTTGCCACCCTACCCCCATAGCCCAGAAAATAAGGGGCATTGTTGTTACAAGTAGGGAACTAGTCTGGAATCCAGACTCATTCGCTCCGTTTGGCAGACTATTTTTTTAAGTTCGCTGAACGGAGCGAATCCGTCTGGATTCCAGGCTAGGGAGCAACCAGTATTTGCTAGAAATTCCTGCATGTCCTTTACATGTTATCAGAGGCCTAATGTCAGCCTCCATGACCAGTTTTCTCCATGTCCATATTTTTGGGAGGGCAATCGAGCAATAAGAATACATCTTTTTGGCTAAGAATAAATATTTTTTGCAATTGAAAATCTCTCTGGAAAGATGATACTTTTGTGCCATATTTTCTCCACTTGATAGATTGTTATCACTAGTGGGGATAAGTTTGATAATGTCTGTATTTAACAATTTGATTTAAAATGTATGTTGACCTCTAGTCTCGTCATCTTTATTTTCGCCAAAACATTTGTTTTCTACTTTTTTTGTGAAACAAGACGATATAATATAAATACAGGTACAATATACACATACAGTACTTTACTTTGGTATTGACATTATTCAGATGAACTTAATTTAAAGGACCATTCCAGTCTGGCTTGTTTAGCCCCCATTGACTATAACGACCATTGTCCAAAGAATACCATGGTTTGATTTGAAGGAAATCTACATTCCATTAATTTCAATATGGTATGAAAATCAATTTGCAGAGACTTGAAACTTGCTCTAGAAATAATTATGTAATCAAACACTAAAGTCTATTTCAAAAGTCTTTGCGATTCCCCCCCCCCCCCCCCCCCCCCCCCCTTGATTAAGGATTGGTTTACTATTCAAATTAAATAATTTAACAGTGGACTGATGTAGCCTATACATTTATTCAGGTACGTTCAGCAATGTTGGAAAAAGTCTGACGTGTATTAGCAGCTGATATGGACCAGTCATTTAAATTAAAGTTTGGATCAATCCTATGGAAGAGTCCGGCTCTGAGAGGCTTCACGGTTGCGTGCGTGAGAAGATGAAAGGGGATAAATATTCCTATATAGACAGCCGGGAGGTGCAAAAGGAGCTTTGCAGGGAAGGCTGTGAAAATGAGGGAGTAAGTGGTGGGGATCTCAGGGGCTTTTCCTATTAGATGAAAAGCATTCTTGTTGGGATACAAGGGCTTTTACTGCGAGGCAGCAGGGGTGGGTTAAGTAGAGCAGGCCTGGAGACCTTGGGCATGTTACTCTAGGTCGTCTTCAGACGAGCCCTCCATCGTTGCTTCAATGTCATCCCCGCTTCTCCATACATCAGGCTAATGGAATGGAATATGGATTCTATCTGTATCGCTCTCCCATCACACTCCCTCAGTCTTTTTACCCCTTTTCTTCCAGTCAATAGTGTCGCCTCTCGCTTTCCTGCATTATGCCCCATTCCTTATCTACACTCCACCATGTCTTTCATCTGCTGCAGTGCCTCTCACTACTTATCTTCTCTGGCTTCTGGTTGCTGCCTGCACCCAGTTCAAAACGATGAGTGATGATGCTGCCCTACAAGACAACCACGGCCATAATGGCACCCCTGAACCTTCAAGACATCCCTTCATGCACACACATATCGTCTCCCTCCTGGCGCCCAAGCTGTGGAATCACCTCCCCACTCCCTATCTGAAAACCTACCTGTTCAGACTGCCTCCAACACCTAGCAGTCCCTTAATTAATCTATTTTTTAAGATGCTAATTAATGTTAATTATTGGGTAGATTTTTACTGTAGATAGACAAAATGTTTGTTTGATCTCATATGTCATTTAGATACCATGTTGGATGCTAGATTTGTTCTTTACATGTCTGGATCCTAGTTACTTTGAAGCAGTTAATTGTTCATGGCATTTCCATTGATCTTGCACTTTGCAAGCCTGCTACACTGAATACTCCTTTTGTCACGTTTCTTCCACTCTTGGGAGGAATCGACTCTCGAGGGAATTATCTCCATCAATGTTTGATAACACATGCACAGACCCTGGTAGAAATGTGCATGCACTCTGCCCTCCCAACTTTTGTCATTTATTGCTCACAATTATGCAAATTAATTCATGTTATTGCACTATGCATGATTGTACATGATTGCACTATATAATCACACCATGCAGCTCAGCCATCTAAAATGGTAAATTTATATAGCGCCTTTATCCAAGGCGCTTTACATAGATTGTGCATTACATTCACCCATTCACACATACATTCATACACCGATGGTGGTGGAAGCCATGCAAGGTACCAACCAGCACATCGGGAGCAATTTGGGGTTCAGTGTCTTGCCCAAGGACACTTCGACATGTAGACAGGAGGAGCCGGGATTCTAACCGCCGACCCATGGATCATTGGACGACCTGCTCTACCTCTTGAGCCACAGTCGCCCCTCTGACTCATCTAAATGAGTCAGAGCTCATTTAGAAATGAGTCAGAGCTTAATACAAAATGATTTCATTTTTAATGTTGTGCCCTTGTGCCTGTACTTCCCTTTGAATTCACTCGCCTTTGATGATGGTTACGTAGGTAGGGTAAGAGGCGTTATAGCACACATTTTCTGTTTTTGTGTGGAGCAAAAACATGCTTTTTGCCAAAAGAGAGGAAGGACAGTCCCTGCAACACATCATGGAAATGAAGGTGCAATTACCTTAATTGTTGGTGCACTCATTCTAGGCAACAATTACCATTTTAATGTAGGTACTTCTGCTGTCACGATTAACTGGCAAAGCCAGAAAAGCTGTAAACAGTACAGTATCTGTATAAATTCATAAATTTGAAGGTTGCAATATCGTTTCAAGATATGTTTGGACAAACTAGGACTGCAGAAACGGTGTCTCGGTGCATTACAGTGAATAAGAACAATATTAAAAACATTGTTATTGTTTAAAAATAGATACAAATTAAGATAAGAAACATGTATACACTAAGTAAGGGTAAGGGCTTATTGTCGTTATCAGCCAGAGAGTGGGAGTCTGTCCCCATTTCACAGTGTGCTAGACTCCTGGGAGATGGATTGCTGAGGTGGAGTGCAACACCTATCATCATCTCCCAGTTCTTAGCGCATGACATGCCACACCCAAGTCGTGCTACTCATATGCTGAGTTTGCTATGCTCGGGATCGACCCCAACACCCATGACCTTGGTCTAAAAGGCGAGTGCTCTCCCAACTGAGCTACACGGACATAAGCTACACTTAATAATACTAATAATAAAACATGTATTTGTATTTTGAAAATTCATCAAACTTCTCAGACATCTATCTGCAATGAATGGCAAAATGACCTGTAGCCCTATAGACTAGAGCGTCGCAGTCCTGCCCCCTTTCATGACTACGCCAGGCCCAGGAAATAATTCCCAATGCATTTTTCCCATAGACATTTCAAAAAGCATTTATTTAAAGACCTTTAAGCGTCGTACAAAGCCAACTGGAGTCGTGACAAATCATGACAATAAACACAATATTTTGGACCAAACAAATAATTACAAAGAAGAAATACAAGAAAAAAAATGGTTGTAACCTGCCGTTTTCTTCTTCTAATTATTTGTTCGGCCCGAATAATTGTGTTTGTTATGATTTCTCACAACTCCAGTTGGCTTTGTACGACGCTTAAAAGGTCTTTAAATAAATACTTTTTTAAATGTCTGAGGAAAATGAACGGTGAATCATTTCCTGGGCCCTGGTAGGGGGCGGGACTGCGACGCTCTATTGGACACATAATTAATGTTCTGAGTTCTGACATATTTTTTTAAAATCTGCTTCAATGTAATAGTGTTCCAATTTTCTCTGCTCATTTCGTAGTGCCATCACATCCAATTTCACTTGTTTAAAGTTCTCTCTCCTGATTGGATAAAATGGGTATTCCGACCTGAAAATGCACTTTCTGTTTACTAAAGAGCAGGAGAGACAGGGAGTCTCTGAACAAACACTATTTGAGTTTTCTTTTAAATTGACCTGTCCACTCATGCAGTGATGAAAGTGATGTTTAAGTGATAATAACGACAATGAACAGCTTGTTGCCAAATGGAACACCATAATCGGCCGCCCCATGCTGGGGTCCCCCATGCCGATGCAGTCAGATACTATACCTCCTCCCCTATAGATTATGCCACTCATGCATGTTCTCACAGCTGGATGCAGTGCTGGACGACATGCACAGATTTTATTTTCTTTCATTGGCCCTTGGCTGCACTCTGTAACTTTCATGTTGTTCTTCCCCGGATTCAAACCCGGGTCTCCTCCTGTGCAAATGCTGAATTATTTAGAACTAATAGAGCCTGCCTGCTTGCTTAGTGGAGAAATACAATTTTGACATGCAGGCAGTACCACTCATAACTGTAGGCCAAGTCAAACCAGACACTAAATGTCTAAATAGAAGAGAAGGGTATGCGCGTGACATCATCATCATTGCGGGAAGTTATGCGGGAACACCTTCTGGCCTTGACAGCCCATATACATCCAAACAGAAAAGTCTGATTGCATGGAAATAAAAGTAATGGGTCGCACACACACCAAGACGGCATTTTAGTTTTTAATCTTGCATGATGGATCGGAGACGAACGTTTCGGGCCATCCGGCCTTCATCAGTGTGGAGAGTTTCTGAATGTCAGTCCCTTTTAAAGGAGTGATGATAGTGCAGGTGCACCTAATCGCCACTGATCTCCTCATCATTAGAAGCTGGGGAGAAGGCCCCAGACCTGCCCAATTGACGACACATTTTCGGGACGCCGTCTGCCCGGGGAGCGGCCCAACTCCATCCATCCATCTTCAACCGCTTATCCGTAGTCGGGTCGCGGGGGCAACAGCTCCACTAGAGAGCTCCAGACTTCCCTCTCCAGAGCAACATTAAGGTAATGAATCAAGTGAGAAGAAAGATCATTTTCTCATTGACTTTTACATACAGTAGAACAGGAGCTATTTCAGATAGTGGAAATAATCGTTCACTTGCGGATACAAGCACCAAAATTGGCACACATCCTCCTTAGGGATTGCTCTTTTGATAAAACCGTAAAATGTCAAGATTGCGGCCATTTTTCAAGATGGCCGCCATTGAATATACAGTAATATTGCATTTCGCAAATAAAACCCCATAGACTTGTCCTATTTGGATGATCTTGGTGTCAAATCATAAATTTTTCACTATGTAGAATCCAATGTACCCATGGACTTACTCACTGGCTTCCTTGTACCATATATCAAGAAACCACCACTCCTGAATGAAGTGTCTGGTGCTGGGAGTCTGGTGCAACGCACAGGTCCTGGCTGTACTCCTGGTGAGAGCAGGAGTTGACCTGGTGAGACTTACAGTAGGAGGGGCCCGGACAGGAGTCAACCCACAGAGCCTAGTCCCTCCACATGCCAGAATTGTGCCTCCCAGTCCCGGCAGAGTAGTTCCGGAGTGGTTCCAACGGATTGTGTGGCCCTGGTCTTTCCCTAGTGGGTCTGATCGAGGGTAGCTACTGGGACGTAAGTCGGGACTCGATCACCCCGGCTGGGTCACCCGAGTGAGGGGTATGATGTTCGTGAGACCCGAAACCCCTGATGACCTTGGGATACATCACTGAGGATACGAGGTGCATCCATGTATTTTCGTTCTTTATAACTTCAGTGTCCCAAATGTTGTCTAATAAGCCCTGCATCTTTTAGCTACCTGATTGGATAAAATGGGTATCCCGACCTGAAAATGTTCTGTTTACTAAAGAGCAGGAGAGACAGGGAGTCTCTGAACAAACACTATTTGAGTGTTTTTTGTGTCACTGAGATTTAAATTGACCTGTCCACTCATGCAGTGATGAAAGTGATGTTTAAGTGATAATAACGACAATGAACAGCTTGTTGCCAAATGGAACACCATAATCGGCCGCCCCATGCTGGGGTCCCCCATGCCGATGCAGTCAGATACTATACCTCCTCCCCTATAGATTATGCCACTCATGCATGTGCTCATTGCACTCTCACAGCTGGATGCAGTGCTGGACAGTATGATGTTCGTGAGACCCGAAACCCCTGATGACCTTGGGATACACAAGTAAGACGCGCGAACGCGGGAAGCGAACGCAGCTCGTAAATTGCAATAACAACAATTAGAATAAATTACGTACTTTAAGGTTTTTTGTTTAGTTGTGTGTGTGTGTGTGTGTGTGTGTGTGTGTGTGTGTGTGTGTGTGTGTGTGTGTGTGTGTGTGTGTGTGTGTGTGTGTGTGTGTGTGTGTGTGTGTGTGTGTGTGTGTGTGTGTGTGTGTGTGTGTGTGTGTGTGTGTGTGTGTGTGTGTGTGTGTGTGTGTGTGTGTGTGTGTGTGTGTGTGTGTGTGTGATACAGCTGCGCCCTCTGGTGGCGGGCGGGTAGTGTTACAGCGTGACAGACAGACAGACCGACAGGATCTGCTGGGTCTCATAGTAAATGCTCACTGCGTTCGCAATCACTGCGTTCGCAATCACTGAGGATACGAGGTGCATCCATGTATTTTCGTTCTTTATAACTTCAGTGTCCCAAATGTTGTCTAATAAGCCCTGCATCTTTTAGCTAGTGTAGATTACATGGAGTGTACCATGTATGATGTTCAGTTAGACAACCGCGCCTGAATTGACAGGGTATGCCAGCAGGGGAGAGACGAGCCAATGGTAAGGGGGCTATACATGACTTATTCATGGACTTACCAACATGGTGTACAGATCGCACAGGACTTAAATGATACTGGATGAACGATCGGGCTAGGTGTAGATTTTATTGTCGAACCTAGTCGTATCCCATACCCTATTGTGCATGATGGCGGTAAAAGGATAATCCTTCTGCCTTGATTCACTGAATACAGATAATGATCATACTGTGATACCTTGATTACCATTCACCAAGATGTCTAATATAGACCCAGGACCGCCTAAATTCAAGACTGACTGGAGCAAGTGTTGTCTTTTCAAAGAGAAGAATAGTATGAGCTCTCATCACCACATGCAAGACAATCACAACATGATGGCTACACTATGATTGCAACTAATATTCCTCTCTTTCACACAATGAATGAGATGCATATTAATAAAATGTATCCAGACAGACTTGATGATGGTGGTGGCATTGAAGAAAATCTGAGGAGGAACAAGGCGCAATATCACAAAAGTTGTCTCTAATTTAGCAGAATATTAGGATTCCAGGACTGGTATATGGTACAAGGAAGCCAATGAGTAAGTCCATGGGTCCAAATTCTACTCACCATTAGATAGAGTGCATGTCACTTCGATGCATCATTTTTCAGACCAGCTTCTTGCTTGAAAGTTGAAACCGCCATTTTTCACACTTTGTGAGCTTGTAGATCAGCTATTTTTGGCCCGTGACAAGTACTGTATAAAGCCGATCCTCCTTCTGGACCACAGAGCAGCCCCACTGAAACGACTCAGCAATAATCCCTTAAGGTAAATCAAATGTATTAGGTGGTTGGAGCGTTACACATTGACTCCTCATGGCGTGATGTCTTTTCCTACATCGTGTGTGGATTCATTGGCACCAGAGAGAAAACTATTTCCTTTCCCCTCAAGTGTTGTTAAATTAAATGTTTTGTGGACTCTTTCAGTGTGCTTCCACAGTACATCCAAGCTGCTACATATTAGCCAATTTCCAAGTGTAGTATCATGCTTCCACTCCCCATCATTTCTCCACTCCGTTCAGAATCTAACCCAGGGGTTCTCAACCTGTGGGTCGCGACCCCTCGGGGGGGTCGCCAAATTATTTTAGGGGGTCCCCAAAAATGTTTCAAAAAAAAAGTTGTTTTAATTTTTAATTTTCACGATTTTTCAAAAATAGCAGACCTACAAGCTCGTAGCGCGCCACTCGGTGGCGCGCTATGAGCTTGTAGATCTGCTATTTTTCAATAGCTAAATTATAACAATGCTTAAAACACAAAGGGGTTCCCGCCCAAAATGGGTTAAGGTTATTGTAGCAGTCAATTTATATTGGGGGTCGGGAGGGTGCGGGGCGGGGGTCCCGAGACATTGCCAAAGCATTTCCGGGGGTCCCCGGCCAAAAACGTTGAGAACCCCTGATCTAACCCACCAGTGCCCACATTGAAGAGAGTATCATTTTTCCAATCTCCTCTGAATGCATGCGGGTGTGGAGCTCTCCGTAGCCGGGTACAGTGATCTGTAACCAGGGGACCGTGACAGTCTGAATGCATGCGGGTGTGGAGCTCTCCGTAGCCGGGTACAGTGATCTGTAACCAGGGGACAGTGATCTGTAACCAGGGGACAGTGATCTGTAACCAGGGGACAGTGACAGTCCTCTCCGTAGCCGGGTACAGTGATCTGTAACCAGGGGACCGTGTGGAGCTCTCCGTAGCCGGGTACAGTGATCTGTAACCAGGGGACCGTGTGGAGCTCTCCGTAGCCGGGTACAGTGATCTGTAACCAGGGTACAGTGATCTGTAACCAGGGTACAGTGATCTGTAACCAGGGGACCGTGACAGTCCTAGATAAAGATGCTCCGATAATCGGCCGGTGATCGGCCATATCGGCCAATATTCACTCTGATCGGTAATCGGCATTTACCCTATCTGGAGAAACTGATCTTTTACACCATTTAAGTGGTATAAATGTCAATCGGATATATAGTATAACATCATTTTGTGACGGGCCTAAACATTCTCCCCTTCCTCCCCACACACGGGAACAGTTTTGACTTTGGTTTTGACATATAATAATTTTGGAAATATTAAAATTTGCAACATTTCACAAGATCAGTATCAGTATCGGACATATCGGTATCAGCCGATCATGAGAAAAACGATCGGTGATCGGTATTGTCACAAAAAACCTGATCGGAGCATCGCTAGTCCTAGACAAAAAAGGTAGATGCCTCCTTCGGCTCTGGGGCGTTGTTCTCGAGAAAAGGCAAAGCTTTCCCGAGATTCCTTGCGAAGCATAGCGGAAGCATGAGCTTCCGCGTGCGTCACAGAAGGGGAAGTTCGGTTCTGTCCCAATTCTTTTAACATACACACAGGGCGTCAGTGGCTGGGTAAGGTTCCCAGTTTGATCCCGGGATCGCTAAGGAATCTTGATTACTCGACAACATTATGGATTTATGATCGAAACCTCTTTTCTGGATTTGCTGCTGAACCTTTTGTGTTGCACACCCCAGTAGCTTTAGAGGTGTGGATGACTCTGAGCCTTATGGGATGTAGAGCAGGGGTCCTTGAGGAGATTAAAGGGGGTCCCCACCCAGCCATATATCATTTCTATCCCACCATATTGTACAGTAACGCATTTTTCACCCGGTGTCAATTGCCTAAGCTGTAAACCTGTGTGCTGCCAACCTACAGTCCCCTGAACTGAGCTTGTGCGTGCGTGCGTGCCTGCCTGTGTGCGTGCCTGTGTGTGCGTGCCTGTGTGCCTGCCTGCCTGTCTGCCTGCCTGCCTGTGTGCGTGTAAACGGTATGCATTATGATGGGAGAGAAAACAAATCCTTGTGCTGCTGCACTGCTGTTGTGACACTGCAAATGGTGACTGGTGCATTTATATAACTTTTATCCAGGCGCTTTATAGATCATCCATTCACACACACACACATTCATACACCGATGGCGGAGGAAACTATTCATGTCCTGGTATGAGTATTGGAAGAAAATGAAACATGACCTACAAGGCAATATTTTGAGCTATACCAGAAACATCTTTAAAAGTACAGGAAGTGAGGCAGCTACCCTTTTTTGGTATCAAAAAGAGTGTTTGGTAGTGGTTTGTCAAAGACACTTTTAATACTAAACCATAATCATAAATTGATAAACCACAAAGTAGTGGTGTCGGAAAACGTGACCAAAAAATGTTCCTTGACCAAACTTTTCTTCTCCAGGTCTCGACCTGAAGAAGAAAAGTTTTCTGAGGGTTTAGCTCTGAATCAATTCAGAGCTTTTGGACAAAGGGGCACGCCGCTAGCCTGGTAGAACCACTCCCCCTGCTGGACAACATTTGCATTCTGCCAGATAAGGGTGAGTCTGGGATCTCTCAGGCAGAGAGGATGTACTCCGGACCAATTCTGTCCGGAGCGATATGCGGCTGTATGGGGCCGCTAGAGGTGGGATCAACGCGAGACTTATGACATATTGAAGCTGTGCCACAGCGCAATGTAAACACAACCTAACAAGACTACAACTCAAAATTATTATGGAGATATCAGGTTTTTGTCCCGCTGCTTCCGGGTTCATCGTTTCTGCCTGAGAGATCCCAGATGCAGGCAGGAGGAGAGAACTTGTGAACTCAGTACGATAACGCCCGCATATGGTGATCTCTGTATCGGTCTGTATGCCTGTGTCTGAAAAGTGCGAACTGACTGTGAAAAGTGGACTGGTTAAACAAATGGCAGGTGTGGGGTGGCCATGGGAATCAATTGGCTGAGGCAATGGCTGCAGGAATTCTACAGGTGAGAGGACTTTGGCTCATTAGGTGCCCGTTGGGCACTGGCCTACTTGGAACGATGCAAGATGGAAATGTATGCCCCACCCTTATGTCTGTGTCCCTTCTATGCCCATATATTGAGTTCTTTGTCAGGCATGCCCAAATATGGAGTCTATGCAGACGTCAGAATGATGACTCGGAACAGGCCAGCTCCATATATGGACACTGGGCAGGGGCCCTGTTCCCGGTGTGGAACGCATGTGTCAAATTTGAAGTCTGTGGGGCGAACAGTTTTCGAGTTACGTAGATTACAGACGCACGTACAGAGATATTTATAGATAGATGGATGACACGCCACAGGAGGAGGTGGAGGTTTTTTTTATAACAGACAGCTGCAGTAAAACAGCTGAAACCAAGCATGGAGAGTGGACAGTGTTCTGCTTAAATATACAGCATAAATGAACCATTTAGATTGAGGGCATCCATCTTCAACCGCTTCTCCGTAGTCAGGTCGCGGGGGCAACAGCTCCACCAGAGAGCTCCAGACGTCCCTCTCTTAGTGACTTCCTCCTGGGGGATCCCGAGACGTTCCAAGGCCAGTGAGTCGATGTGTTTCCTCCAACTGCTCCTCGGTCTGCACCGGGGTCTCCTCCGAGTGGGGCGTGCCTCGAGGACCTCCCTAGGGAGACACCCGAGAGGCATCCTAACCAGATGCTCGAACCACCTATAAGCTGGCTCCTTTCCAGAAGGAACGAAGGGAGATTTGTAAGGTTGAACATGTAGCAGCTATGCTGTAGCAGCTACCCTGTATCCCTGTAGGTACCCTGTATGTACCCATGTATGCAGCTACCTGCATGCTGTAGCCTACCCTCCTGCCTGCTGTGCCTACCTGAACTAACACTGCGCTCCATTACTGTGTGTGAATTTGTGTATAGTCCGAGTGTGTGGAGAGTTCCAAATTATATATGGGTGTAAAGGTAGCTCTCCACCAGTGTTCTATGTCTGCTTATTATATGTGACTTTGGGCTGTTTTTTCTGTAAAGTTGCTTGTAAATATTGCTGGTTGCGTTTTTTGGGTCTTGTTTCTAAAGTGTAGTTTATCCCTACTCTTTTTTTGTTGTTTAAAATAGCAGATCTACAAGCGCTTGTATGGAAGCGTCGGCCGTCGTATGGCAGCAGGCTTGTAGTACATCAAGCCATACCATAGGCTATTTTAGCACCATAGTAGCCGTCTGTCGGTGCATGGCAGCTCTCGGGTGCATTCAGCAAAAAAATAAATCACACCTTCGACTTCATTCGACTGCCAGTCTGTAGTAATTTGTAGTAGTCTGTATGGTGGAGAGCTGCCTTTTTATTTTATTTGACATTAATTTCACAATTGTATCGGATGCTTTGACGTCTCTATATCCATTCCATACTGTGTGTGTGTGTGTGTGTGTGTGTGTGTGTGTGTGTGTGTGTGTGTGTGTGTGTGTGTGTGTGTGTGTGTGTGTGTGTGTGTGTGTGTGTGTGTGTGTGTGTGTGTGTGTGTGTGTGTGTGTGTGTGTGTGTGTGTGTGTGTGTGTGTGTGTGTGTGTGTGTGTGTGTGTGTGTGTGTGGGGCGCATTGTGAGCTTGTAGATTTGCTGACACTAAGTGATCTAGTGTAGCATACTAGATAATGCAGTCAGTGTGCCACAATGTAAAGATTTCTTATTTAGTTAGTTAGTTAGTAGGGCCGGCAGTGGCTCAGGGGTAGAGTGACCGGACGGGAACCGCAAAGTTCCCAGTTCGAACCCGGGCTCCCCCAGAGTTAGTGTCGAAGTGTCCTTGAGCAAGACTCTGAACTAATGCAGGTGCAGGTTGGTGCCTCGCATGGTTTCCTCCTGCTTCGGTGTGTGAATGGGTGAATGTAATGCACAATATCTCTAAAGTGCCTTGGATAAAGGCGCTATATGAATTCACCATTTAGTTAATGGCCATGCTAGAGCTTCTTGCGAACCACATTTGGGCCACAATCCACTGGTTGAGAAAAGTCGCCTTGGTCTAGCCTTGGTGTGTACTGTCCTATATACCAATATGTTTACACAGTTCTTTTGATTGCTGTGTGGAACATTACTAAAATTGTCTACAACAAAAGATGCAAGTGACTGTTGATGAATGAAAGAAGTGAAAGCACGGGAAGAGTAGGGGGTGATATTCAGTCCGAGGACACCACACAACTTGTTTATAGGGTCCTCTTTGTTTGGTGCACTCGCAATAGTTAGTAGATAGTTTGGTAAAACCATCTCCCTTGAACCTTGAACAAGCTCTTTCCTTCTATTAACACCACTTAACGCGTCACACATTTCAACCCGCTGCCGCTAATGGATATTGACCTGTGTGGTGGTGATAAAGTAAAAAATAAAAACTTTTTTTTCTTGAAAATAACCCAGAAAGAAAAAAAATCATTCCACTGAAATGATCCCCGAACTGATTCACTGAGAGGATATAAAAGAAGAAATCACAATTATTCGTTTGTCCTTGAGCGAACAATGGGCCATGTTTTTCTTTTCTCCAATCCCATTCTATGACTCACTCTCCAGCAGCCCATGGCGAGATGCAACTTCTATAGGGCAGTGGTTTTCAACCTAGTGGTCCCGGGGACCACCGGGGGTCCTTGAGGCGGTTCCAGGGACCACCAGGGGTCCTTGGGACCACCAGGGGTCCTTGAGGCGGTTCCAGGGACCACCAGGGGTCCTTGAGGCGGTTCCAGGGACCACCAGGGGTCCTTGAGGCGGTTCCAGGGCTGGTGGTCCTTGAGGCGGTTCCAGGGACCACCAGTAGTCCTTGGTTCCAGGGACCACCAGGGGTCCTTGAGGCGGTTCCAGGGACTACCAGGGGTCCTTGAGGCGGTTCCAGGGACCACCAGGGGTCCTTGAGGCTGTTCCAGGGCTGGTGGTCCTTGAGGCGGTTCTAGGGACCACCAGTAGTCCTTGAGGCGGTTCCAGGGACCACCAGGGGTCCTTGAGGCGGTTCCAGGGCTGGTGGTCCTTGAGACAGTTCCAGGGACCACCAGTAGTCCTTGAGGCGGTTCCAGGGACCACCAGCAGTCCTTGAGGCGGTTCCAGGGACCACCAGGGGTCCTTGAGGCGGTTCCAGGGACCACCAGTAGTCCTTGGTTCCAGGGACCACCAGGGGTCCTTGAGGCGGTTCCAGGGACCACCAGGGGTCCTTGAGGCGGTTCCAGGGCTGGTGGTCCTTGAGGCGGTTCCAGGGCTGGTGGTCCTTGAGGCGGTTCTAGGGACCACCAGTAGTCCTTGAGACAGTTCCAGGGACCACCAGTAGTCCTTGAGGCGGTTCCAGGGACCACCAGGGGTCCTTGAGGCGGTTCCAGGGACCACCAGGGGTCCTTGAGGCGGTTCCAGGGCTGGTGGTCCTTGAGGCGGTTCTAGGGACCACCAGTAGTCCTTGAGACAGTTCCAGGGACCACCAGCAGTCCTTGAGGCGGTTCCAGGGACCACCAGGGGTCCTTGAGGCGGTTCCAGGGACCACCAGGGGTCCTTGAGGCGGTTCCAGGGACTACCAGTATAGTCCTTGAGGCGGTTCCAGGTGGTCCCCAGTTAAAGGAGAATTTTGGGCTAGAAGGCTTTCTTACCTTTATTTGTAGTTGTTATGTCCTCACCAAAGAGGTCCAGGTGTTATTTTATGCAAAAGTGTATTATTGGCTATTTCCCCTAATATATTGGATATTTCTATCGTTTCAAATGTATCAATGGTTATAAATAAATCAGACGGTAACCTAATGCTTGTTTGTGTTTTACACAAACGGCGCATCTCTCCTGTCAGGGATGGCAGCTGGCTTGCTCTGTAAGCTCTGTATGGAGCTGTGGAGCTACAATTTACAATTTAGGCATTTAGCAGACGCTCTTAATCCAGAGCATTTAGCAGACGCTCTTAATCCAGAGCATTTAGCAGACGCTCTTAATCCAGAGCATTTAGCAGACGCTCTTAATCCAGAGCATTTAGCAGACGCTGTTAATCCAGAGCATTTAGCAGACGCTCTTAATCCAGAGCGATTTACATTAGGCAGGAACAAAAGTATGGGAATACATCACATATATAAAATGCATTTATCAAGAAACATGCGTAAGCTAAGAATGTAACTAGAACATATCTATATAATGACACTATACATATTAACTATACATATATACTATACTATGCTATACATATGTAGGCTACTATGATGTGCTATGACTATATACAATGCAATTGTTGTGCTGTCTACATGACATGCTATAAGTCTGTTTCAAATGCTATCTAAGTCTAAAAAGTGCTATCTAAGGGGGTAGGATAAGTGCTATGGGCCATGATGGAGTCTGAAAAGGTGGGTCTTCAGACTACGGCGGAAGATTGGGAGTGATGCCGCAGTTCTGACTGCAACGGGGAGTGCATTCCACAGTTTTGGGGCCAGAAGGGAGAAGAGTTTGGGACGTGTGGAGCGTTGGCCCGGCGTTTTTAGTGAGGGTACTTCCAGCTTTCCTGCGTTGGCTGATCTGAGTGCGCGGGAGGGTTTGTAGGGTTCAATCATGCTTGCAAGATATGGGGGAGCCATACCTTTGGTTGCTTTGAATGCCAGCATCAGAGTTTTGTATTCTGTGCGGGCAGCGACTGGGAGCCAGTGCAGGGAGCGGAGCAGGGGGGAGACATGTGAGAATTTTGGCTGGTTGAAGACCAGACGAGCTGCGGCATTTTGGATCATTTGGAGAGGCTTAAGTGCACATGCCGGTAGGCCAGTAAGGAGCGAATTACAATAGTCAAGTTTTGACAAGACTGTTGTCTGGATTAGGAGCTGGGCTGATTCCTGGGTGAGGAACGGTCTAATTCGTCGTATGTTATAGAGTGTGAACCTACAGGATCGAGTGACAGCTGTGATGTGAGTTTTAAACGAGAGCTGACTGTCCAGGACAACACCAAGGTTCCTGGCTGTTGGGACAGACGTTACCAGGGCGTTGTCTACGGAAATAGTTAGCTCCCGCATAGGGCAGGACTTAGCTGGGAAGAAGAGAAGCTCAGTCTTGTCTGGGTTCAGCTTGAGGTGGTTGGAGGACATCCACTGTGAGATGTCAGCCAGGCATGCAGTGAGGCGCTCTTCCACCTGAGTGGCAGAGGGGGGGAAGGATAGAAACAGTTGTGTGTCATCGGCATAGCAGTGATAGGATATATTGTGAGCAGAGATGATAGTGCCAAGGGATTTGGTGTATAGTGAGAAAAGGAGGGGACCAAGTACAGATCCCTGTGGGACCCCAGTTTGGAGGGTTCGGGGGGATGATAGCAGACCTTTCCAGGAAACCTGGAAGGTCCGGTCGGTGAGATAGGAAGAGAACCACTTTAGTGCTGTCCCGCCGATGCCTAGATCCGCTAGGGTGTCTAGGAGCAGCTGGTGGTTCACTGTGTCAAATGCCGCCGATAGGTCTAGGAGAATCAGGACAGCAGAGTGGGAAGCAGCCTGGGCAGCATGTAGTGCTTCTGTGACTGCCAGCAGGGCAGTCTCTGTGGAGTGTGCCTTCTTGAATCCTGATTGGTTGGGATCCAGCAGGTTGTTCTGTGAGAGATGGAGAGAGAGCTGGTTGGAGACAACACGTTCAATGCTTTTAGACAGAAATGAAAGGAGTGATACCGGTCTGTAGTTCTTGACATCTGAGGGGTCAAGGGTTGGTTTCTTGAGGAGTGGAGTTACTCTGGCTGACTTGAGGGCAGATGGGACGCAGCCTGAGGTTACTGAGGTGTTGATGATGGAGGTGATGAAGGGGAGCAGATCAGGTGCGATGATCTGGAAGATTGGAGACGGGACAGGGTCGAGAGGACAGGTGGTAGGTCTAGTGGATGTCACTAGTTGTAGGACCTCGTCTGGGGAAAGAGGAGAGAAGGAGGACATGCATGGTAATTTGGGGTTAGTGTTGGTTGAGTCAGATGCCCCTTTATGGGGGAGGGGGGGAAAGGAGCTGCTGATATCGTCAACCTTCTTCTCAAAGTAGTTGACAAAAACATCAGCAGTGAGGGATGCAGTTTGAGTGGGGGGAGTGGGCTTAAGGAGGGAGGAGAAAGTGGAGAAGAGTTTCCTTGGGTTAGAAGTACAGGATTGGATTTTGGTGTGGTAGAAAGAGGTTTTAGCAGTGGTTAGTGAGAGGGAGAAGGCAGAGAGGAGTGAGTGAAAGTGGGAGAGGTCATCAGGTAGCTTTGTCTTGTGCCACCTTCTTTCGGCTGCCCTTAGAGGTGTTCGTTCAGATCTGAGAGTTTCAGATAACCAGGGAGCCGGTGGACATGAGCGAGCTGGCCTGGATGAGAGCAGGCAGTGTTGGTCGAATGCAGATGAGATAGAGGAGAGGAAGGATGAGGTTGCAGTGTTAGGTGAGAGAGAGAGGAAGGACTCCAGGGCGGGTAGAGAGGAGAGAATAGAGGATGAGAGGGAGGAGGGGTTTAGGGACTTGAGATTGCATCGGGTGGTGATGTTCGGAGGGTTAGTAGGTTTGGGCGGGAGGGTGGAGAGAGAGAGGGAGAAGGTTATGAAGTGGTGGTCAGACCTGATTAAGGGGGTAACAGAGAGTGTAGAGGGAGAGCAGGCTCTGGAGAACACAAGGTCCAAAACATTACCAGCCTTGTGAGTGGGAGGGGAGGGAGATAGGGAGAGGTCAAATGAGGCCAGAAGGGATGTAACGGGAAGATACTTCTCTGCTGTAGGTAGGTTGAAATCACCCAGTAGGATCAGGGGGGTGCCATTCTCCGGAAACGAGGTGATCAGAGCATCTAGTTCTTCCAGGAAGTTCCCAAGGGTTCCTGGGGGGCGATACAGCACAATGAGGGTTAGGGGGACTGGTTGTGATATTGAGATAGCATGAAATTCACATGTGGACAGAGAAAGGTGAGAGAGATTTAAGACATGGAAATTCCATTTGGGGGACATTAGTAGTCCTGTACCACCCCCTGCACCTGTTGGGCGAGGGGTGTGGGTGAACTTGTGAGAAACAGAGAGGGCTAGACCACAACTTTCAGATTGGCAAATCAATGGGTATGACTTTAGGAAAATACAACGCAATGATAAATATAGCATAGTGAATACAATGTAATTATAAAAGAAAAAGCATCAGCAATGGGGTTTTAGATCCAAAATCCAGTAGGAAACGGAAAAAACAACAACAAAGTACTCGCATTTCCACGTTTTTATTCTCACACACACCAATAAACGAACGCTTGCACGTTTCGGCTGTGAGCCTTCATCAGAGCACTCACATCAAATAAATTCAACTCACTTTATACACAAGGTCTGAGTTCACCTACTACAGCTGAAATCCCGAGTCTATCACCAAGGTCCAATCACTTGTATGCAAGAACAAACACTGATTTGAATAATTAACTGGGTTACAGGCAATTTGAGGCATTACCCCCTCTGACTGATAGGCATCACGAATCTCTCAATCCCACAGAACTCTTATGAAGAGGGTGCACCATGAAGAGGGTGCACCATGAAGAGGGTGCACCGTGATTTGCTTCAGAATAATGTAAATTTCAATTGCATGAAAGAGGAGAAAAACATCCGCACACTAGTTTCTAGAGCTCCGAGACTTACTTTATTAAGAGGCAACAATTGCAACGTTTCAACCTTCATCAGGCAAATATGAACCTGATGAACCTTTCAATTGCATAATCCATATTTCCTGTACAGATGGCAGTTTTGTGCTCTGACATTCATTGTTTGAGGGATCGTTTAGTTTGTCCTTAACAACACTCCTCTGAAACGGGTTGATGACTACAAGTATTTGGGTTCATATATCTTCTTCCCAAAAGGACTTTCAAACTAGGAAGGGTATGTGTCACACTCTGGTCTGAGTGAAGGTAGTGTAGGCCAAAATTGGCACTGAACCAGCTCTCAAAATACTCCAAAAAAGGCACTCATGGCAAATCCTTCAGCAAAATCAAAACGGTTTTTAATTCACCTTTGCAGAGTCACATGAAATGGTCATTCAAAGAAACAAACACAAAATAGGTATTTACAGCCCACTGGCCAGGTTGGCTCTTTCAAGGTCTGCTCTGCTCCCTACAATCCTACATTGATCGCTGGGCAGTGGCAGGTGCTCCTTATAAAGGCTAGGCCCATCCCATTTAGACCAAACCAACCCCGGATTGATTCCACAATCCAACTAGTGCATCAATGTCCAGAGACATCACAAATCATTCATGTCATAACACACATTTTAAAGTGTCACATACTATTCTATAAATGATTCCCATAATATAATCAAAGTCAAGAGTTCTCTAAACAAAACCCTCCCACTGTTGGCATGGTCCCCATACCCCACAGCTGGTAGTTGCTCCCTTCAATGGAGTCAACAGCCAATTAACAACTTTGATCAATCATCAGTCACACAATATATAGTCAAAATAACAAATATCACTCTGCAATCATAAATAATAATGAACATGTTAACCATCCAGTCTCATTGGTAGGTTGAACTGCCACAGTATGGCCTGGTCAGCCTGCAATGACATGCATAAGATCTGGTCATCCCAGCTTAGTAAGAAAAAAATATATATTTAGAATCGGTTGGATGGCACTTACACCCGCCTTCTAATGAGAGCGCAAAATCTGTCTTGGAAGAGCCACCCATCGACTAATCTAATATACGGCAACCTTCCCCGTGTTTCTTCAATGGTCCGATCCAGAAGAGCACAGTTTGCCGGCCACTGCTACAGAGCTGACAATGAGGTTATATCTTCCCTTCTTCTCTGGAGTCCTGCCTCAGGGCGGACCAGAGGTAGAAAGCTGTCGTTCTCTGATGTCATCGCTAGGGACACTTCAGTAGGCAGGAACTGGGGGTGGCAAAGAAGGACCGGTGCTTCAGTAGGCAGGAACTGGGGGTGGCAATGAAGGACCGGGAAGTCTGGCGTAGCATTGTGGAATCCATGATCTCGACCGTGGTCGAAAAATGATGAAATGATGATGAGTTTGTCCTACGTCTGCTAGACCACAGGGACATAACAAGTTAATAGTTAATAGTTATGTAAATCACATGTGTCGATTTAATGAATTCACAAATAGGAGTTTTCCTTCGAGTGTGAGGATAATTGAATGAATTTGGTCTGTGTTATTGCAACAGGCACAGTTACCACATCTATACATTCCAGGTGTTGTCAGCACATGTGGTCTTTTTTTTAACCATATCTTTGTACTGATTGTGGGTGCTCTCCTGAATGCAACAAGCGCTGGGGATTTGCAGAGGTCCTTCACAGAGGGCTCTGCTCGGAGCACATGCCAGTGTCTGCTGAGTATCTTATTGATTTGTGAAGGTGCATTGATAAAAGATCAGTGCGGTAGATGTTATTGGCACATTGTATGGCTTTCTGAATGGAATTGGATAATGGTTTGTTTGGAGTGAAAGTCATCAAGATCTGAACAGTTGCGTTTGAGCCTAAAAAAAATTACCTATACTGGAATGTTGTCCTTTAGGTGTTACGGACAGTTTCTGTTTGGTAGCATGCAAAATCGAATTGCGAAATCGAAAGGCTCATAACCGAAACACCAATTTGAAATTTTGGATGTGCTAACTTTTTTGTGATTTTTTTTTTTTTTTAATTCCTACTTTTGACGATGTATTGAGTGTGGGTGCCTCTGATAGGACGAGCACCTCTGTATTTCTGTCATGATTGGACGGCTGATAAAATGCGGTTCCACGTCATGAGCGCATTTTTTCAAAACGTATATATATTTTACCGGTGTGTTGGATTTTACAGTCAAACTCAATTACTTCTTAGTCTATTGTGTTGGCAAAGTATAGAAAGGTTAAAATTCAGCACCATGGATAGTGCTCTGACAATCAAATCAACTGTTCGGTAGGCCAATCAGAGGCGTGACTGCGTCTATCCCAGCAGCAATTGCTTTGTTTTCACATTTGAAAGAAAAAAAAACATTCCCTCACAGATTATGCTCGTGTACTACTCAGTGGCGTATCCAGGAATTACGTTTTGGCCAGGCAAGATATGTTAATTGTCGTCTCCCCGCGCACAATCGTAGCACTAAAGGTTTTCAAAGAGATATACCTGCCAGACGAGTGGGATACAAAGGCTGAAAGGCTTGCATTTACATTCCAATGGGTGATTGAGGGTCGCGCTCTACCGCAACGGCCAAGCAGCTGTCCATTAATAGTTCTCAGGTCTTGTTTTTGGACAGGCGGACACCTGCCCTCGCCTTATTGTAGATACGCCTCTGGTACTACTGTGTCTGTCCCATGATGATTCGTTCTGTCAGCGTATGTAAAGGGATGTGCACAGAAAAGAGCAGGAACTTATATAAACCCAACCTTTTGGCCTCACTGTATGTCATCTGACAAGGACAACCACACTGCCATCACGGATCAACAACCCTGGGGGTTGCTGCCTTCAGGATGGAGATATGGTGTTCCAGCATACAATAAGGTCAGACTGAAGATGTCTTTTGTCCATCAATCAGGCTTAATCAGGATTTTGGCCAGAACTAGACTGAGCTGTGGACATTGCTTTCTGCCCTTATGTTCTCTATGTATGTAACTGTATTTTATTTCTTTATTTTTTTGTCCTGTGGTATGTCAAATGTGTATATGTATTGCATACAAGGCCGCTGGGTACCTCACCTTGAGGTAAATTACCCATGTTTTATAATAAATCACTGTATTTTGGATTTTAAACTAGTGTTGGCTGGCTGTGTACAGTATGTTACACCCGGTGGTGACCCTATAGGCCAGGTCATAATAGACTCCACTAATGCACAGTTGCACACATCATGTATGAGGGGTCATATAATTGATATCGGTGGTATTAATAATTATGAAATTATTAATCATACATTTGAAGTCTGGATTGCTCGTATCAATACGTCCGAGTGATTGTGCGATGATATTCAATGAATCCAAGATCAAGTCCTTATTCCATTCAGGCTGTGAGTCTGTCTCTTATTGTTTAAAGGAGCATTCAGTGATTTGACTTAATCTAAATATCACTTATTTTTTCTTTTTTTCTGGATAATCCTCCCTACTATAGAGTGTGCTGACCATATAAGGAGTTCCTCCCTGTCCCCAGTGAGCACCTGGGGTCAAAAAACCCTAGTTTCAGTTTTGGTGGTGGGTGGCAAAGCCTTCATCCAATCAGGATGAGAGGGGCCTTCCTCCAATCATGATCGAGTGGGGGCGGGCCTTGATGCACATGCTGTTGGCCTGTTGCACTTCCCCCCCACTGTAGAGCGTGCATGTGCACATTTTGTTACCGGGGCGGACTGGGTGGTTTTCCAAATCACTCAAATCACTGAATGCTCCTTTAAGTCTGTATATGGAAGCAAAAGGGTAAATGTCAACCTGCACTGGCAGAATGCGATGCTACTTCCATGTCTCAGAAATGGCTTGGTGAACATTCTTGAGGGTCAACAGGTCAGTTGACTCTGGATATAACTGTCCTTGGGCCGTCCACTGACGTAGAGAGAGAGATGACAGTACGGACAGAGAGAACAGCTTGACATGTTAATTAAATAATCCCATACTGTACAAGTGATAGCTGAATAACACTTACATAATTGTGCTTTTTTTTTATCAACCCTTAATCACATCATCATTAGAGGTGGCAGATGTTCTGTTTCAATCAATCAGGTAGAGAAAGCGGTGTGGGAATGGAGACCCCATGCTGCTGAGCTTTGAGCACCATGCCCAATTATCCACAGGCCTTTGAACCCATTAAAAAAAGAAAGATAGCATCTGTGTCATTTTAGATTTTTGTGTTTTGCTAATTCAAAAATAGAAGATGTACAAACTCACAGCGCGTCACCACGCTGCGAGCTTGTACGTCTGCCATTTCGAATATTTTAGAAAATCTGGAAGTGTGAGGACTACTGATTTAGAAGGCATTTGTAGAATCTGTTAATCTGTGCTTGCCTCGTGGTCAAAGGTAGCACAGTCACAGAGCCCCACTTTGATGAATTGAACATGGTGGACCCTCTTGTAAACAAGTGTAATGCTTAATTGGGTCGTCCACTCACAGTTAACAGCCTTTGTATGGAGTTTGTGCTTGAAATGTACTGTAATTCTGCAAACTGTTAATAAATATTTCAATCAATCAATCAATGAGTTCGCTCTAGGTCAGTTGGTTCCCACAGCACTAACTGGCTGGCCGGCAGCTCTTGGTGTTCACGCACTCAATTTCGAGGTTATCTTGGTGTTTTTGCTAATCAAGGTTGACTTTTTTTCTTTTTTTTGCCCCACAGACATGACAGAAGACAGTCAGATGGAAGCAACTACAGTAAATGTACCACAGACGAAAAACAGTCTAAGTCCAAATTTCATTCTGACCCCTCCACGAAAAGGCCTCGTTGTCCTGACCCCTTATCTATCATTTATACATTATGGATCAATAGTGTGAACTTAGACTGTGGCGTTATTGCAAGAGTGCAGTGTTAATAGAATTGTAACTTGAAATGGGATCATGCTGCACAATGAATACTTTTACTTTTGGTACTTTAAATACATTTAGATGCCAATACTTTTGTACTTTTACTCAAGTTAATTTTGTGTTCCGGACTTTTACTCTGTGTACTCTATGTATATTTTATTTCTGCTTTGCAGTATTGATACGTTTACTTAAGTAAAACATTTGAGTACTTTTTCCACCACTGCATATATTCTAGATATTCTGGGAATTGATATAGATGCTATAAAGTCCCTGAGAATTCATTATGCTCTCGCCTGTTGACCTTTTAATGTATAATGAATCAGTGGGGGTGCGATACTCTGCACTTTACTTATTGCTCTGCTTCTTACTATAGAATCATAGTATAGGCAAGACGCAAGAGCATCAAATATAATGACAGGGTAAAAGTCAAAGAACACCTTGACTTTCTGCTGCAGCACAAAGCCATAGCCTACAGCGTGCGTATGCAGAGGGATGAAAAGCTCTGCGCATTGCAAGAGCGAGAGATGAAGAATAGCCAGAGGCTATACGTATGTGCTGCAGAGAGAGGGATGGAGAGGGATCGAGAGGTCGCTTAATCCATTGAGACCTGGAACGCATCCATGTCACGTTAGCGTTTAACCACATTAACCATTAACCCATTTTGGGGCGGGAACCCGTTTTGGTGTTTTAAACATTGTTATAATTTAGCTATTGAAAAATAGCAGATCTACAAGCTCATAGCGCGCCACCGAGTGGCGCGCTATGAACTTGTAGATCTGCTATTTTTGAAAAATCGTTAAAATGTGCCTCAAATCTTTCCGAAAATTGTCATGATTTAGAAAACTTAATTTCGACGTCAGGCCTGAATGGGTTAAAGGACCACTTCACCACATTTCAACCTATCTTCATATAATATGTCCTCACTAATAATCATGATAAAATGGCACAATCTTTTTCTACTCGGTCTGTGTCTCATAGGACGGCTGTGGGCAGTTTAGAAACCCGTCCACCAGTGACATCATCGTTGGGCAGAGATCTTTTTTTAAACAAGTTTCATTTACATTATCGTGAGAACGATGGCTTCCATTTTTGCATTGCAACTTTTCAGGACCAGAAAGCCTGCAGTTTCTATTAGCTTGGATTCCCCATCGATGATGTCACTGGTGGACGGGTTTTTGAACTGCCCACAGCCCTCCTATGAGACACAGATGGAGTAGAAAAAAAGGGTGGCATTTTATCATGATTATTAGTGAGGACCAATTATATGAACATAGGTTGAAAAGTGGTGAAGTGGTCCTTTAAAGATGAGCTGTGTTATAACTCTCTCACTCCCCAATAGATAATAATTACCTTTGTGTGTGAGTGTTGGCGAAAATAGGGCCCTATAATTCAGTAGCAGACTGAGACGAGTAGGACAATCTACAGTACTGTTAATAATTGGTAAACGAAACATAGACCTTTTTCTTTGATTTGGAAAGAAAATTGGTGTGGACGTGTTTGTGGATGTTCAATTATGAACTGCACTTCCCTACAGGTTAGAAGCCTGAGGCTAGAAGCCAGTAAACCTCATTCCTTATGTGTGGCAGATAGATAGTGAACACATACTGTATGTTGTAGTACCCTGAAGCACTGTCACGCCGTCTACAGAAGCTCTTGGATGATAGTTTCTCACATCATCAATATACAATTCTGCAAATTATGTTTTCCACTTTTCCATAATGCCTGACTGTGCATCATGTGTGAATGTGACAGCTATGACACATAATTGGCACTTTGCATTTTGCTTTCTCAAAGCCGCACTCTCCCATAATGCAGTAGTATACACTGTATAACATGAATAATGGAGTTGTACTTGGTTTCACACCGATGTCATGCAACGGACATCCCCCGGCATGGCACAGCATGTGACACATACATTGGGCCTCATTCACTACGCTCGAGTATGCACATGTAATTATCGGCATACACCGTTCCATTTTAAGAGTATGATTCATTCAAAGAAAAGGTCTGTGGATTGTGCTGGACGTACACTCTTTCTTGCAGACATAGGCCTCACTCACACCTTCGCATCTAGCATACAACATTGTTGGACGCTAGATGTAAACAAAGGGTTTGTTTACATCTTGCCCCAATGCATTTCCAATGGAAGTCGAACATGTAAGCACTTCACCATGCTAGTCGGCCTCCAATATTTCAATTCAATTCAATTCAAAGGGCTTTATTGAAAGAGCTCTTTCACTACATCCTTAAATCTTCTCTTTGGTCTTCCTGCCTGGCAGTTCCAACCTCAGCGTCCTTCTACCGATATACTTACTATCCCTCCTCTGTATGTGTCCAAAGTAACTGGATCAGTCTGGCCTCTCTGGCTTTATCTCCAAAACATCTGACATGTGCTGTCCCTCTGATGTACTCATTCATGATCCTATCCATCCTTGTTACTCCCAGAGAGAACCTCAACATTTTAGTCTCTGCTACCTCCAGCTCTGCTTCCTGTCTTTCTGACTATCTCTAAAACATAAATGTGTAAACTACAGATGTAATTTTATTGAAACAAGAGAATAATAGCATAAGAGCTAAGAGCATAGCTTAATAATGTATGCTGAGCATTAGTCAAAGGTATCAAATTTAAAACGGTATGTTTAAATTGGAAACACGCGCGATCACACACACACACACACGCTCCATCCTTTAGATTCCAAACGGAGAAGACCTTTTTTGTCCTGACCAACTTCTATATATATCGAGGTGCAAAGGATTCCAGCTTTGCATTATTCCAATGCGTTTCTAATGCTCAAAAAGCACAAAATAGGCACCAAGTTTGCAAAAAAGGACAAAGTTAAAGTAAGTAAAACAAATTCAAAACAAAGTCAGATAGTCGCCATCTTTGATGCAAAATAGAGGTTCAGCCACACCCAGTCATAAAGATGATCATTCCAAAATGTTTCTAATTTTCTAAATGTCCGCCACCTTGGCGGACTGGCGGCCATATTGGATTTGGCCACTATGATAACCTGGAGGGTTGCTGGCTTGGGCATGGATTCAACAAACATTTTGAGCTCCTCAGAAAATCTGTAGCTCCAATGGCTTAGATAGAGTCATGTTTGAAGTAGTGGTCATTTTTAAAAGGGCGTGGTCAGTTTCGGGTATTTCGCCCCGGATAGAGAATTTTTCACAGTTCCCAAGTTGTTCACGGGGGTCATATTAGCCAAGAACAGTTGAGATATTCTCTCCTAAATGAAGTGCATACATATCTTAGCCAGGTCCTCTACTAAATATAATACACAGTATCTCTATAGTCATTAAACGAAACGGGTCTTTCAGATTTTAAATTTTCTTAAAGGACCAGCGCCCTCCCTATACATGTATATATATATTTTATATTATATGTTTTTAACAGTGGTTCAAATACACATTATCAACATAATTCAGTAAAAACGGCTACTACGGAATTCTCCTTTAAGTAGGAAGGGCTTGTTGCGACCAAAGGTCGCAGTTATTGCGTCCGAAGGTCGCAGTTAACTATGAAACCTTGCGTTTTTGTTACGTCATGTCGTACTCAATTTTATCACGTCACCCAGGTCTCATGACATCACTATGACATCATCAGGGATGAAAGTAAATCAGGGATCATATCATAGTAAATCCGACCTGTTGTCGCAATTAAGCCCATATATGGAGAGCCCTGATGTCATCATCATTAGTATATGGATATGGATATGATATATGTCAGAACCTGTTCTGACATTCCATCCCATCCATCCTTCCTCTTCGATGTCTCCCTTTTGACTGATACCTGTCCATTTAAACTCAACAGTGTAAAAACAGTCATTGGCCTAGATCGAGGCAGCCAATCATGAAAAAAATGCCCACTAAGATTGTCTTTACGGTCGTCAGTAGTGGTGCGTGCAAATGTAGTCCAGGTGCTTTCCAAGCACCTGGCAAAAATAAAAGATTTACAACGGTTTACTGAAGATAAAGATAACAAGATGGATCAAAAGCGTACCATATGCAATATACTGTACTGTAGTGTACACGGTGTACACACTACACAAACTGTAGTGTGCGCACGCACGCCGGGGTGCACAAGTTGCTTCTAGACCACACTATAGACGTGCAGATCAATGACATCAGCATGCACACTAGCATGCCCATCAATACCATGTGAAATAATAATAGGTTTGCACGTTTTATATAACCATGCTCGAGTGTGCTCCCATTCCCTGAACATCCATCGCCTTTTTGAAACCTGTGACACGGACACGCAAAGGCTTTCGACAATCCTAACATAGAGCAAATTGCATTGACATTTATTTTTTGTAGAACCATGTGCAGTTGAATGTATATTTAACATTTGAACACTGCATGTTCTTTTCTTTTCAAAATCTTTTTATTTCCGTTTTATAACAGTATGGGTGTCAAGTCACAGGTTCATAGAAAAAATAAAAAATAAAATATCAGATTTTAGTATCAGTGACTGAGGTAAACAAACGTAGCCTACTGTATGAATCACAGAGATCGTGGGCAGACATAATGAAAAGACTGTTATTGTGCAAAACATGCCCCTTCAAGACAAAAGAAAAAACATTTTCTCCCCTTCAAGTCCCAATTTAGTAAAGCCAATTCCCAATTCCCCAGCCTCTCTACAAGTACTCCATCTCTGCTAACCCCCACAATCAGTCATTTGGAGGGTGAAGAAAGCCTCGGGTCTCCTCCGATACTGAACACTGCATGTTAAAATGTTTCTTGTTGTATTTGTTTCTAAAAGACATGAGTCACCCTGGAGGAGTGGAGGAGCAGCTGCAGATGTGAGGTATCGATCATCACATTGTGAGAGCTGTTCTGAACTGGCCCCCCCCCCCATTTTGCATTGAATAGGAATTTATGACCCAATACATTATGACTGCACATGGTATTACAGTTACTGTATGAGTGAGTGAAAATGCCTGTGTGTATAGTAGTATGTGTCTCCGTGCGAGTATGTGAATAATAATGAATTGCATTTTTATAGCGCTTTTCCAAGTGCTCAAAGCGCTTTACAATGGTTCATTCATTCACACATTGGGAGGTGAAGCGGCGAACAGTCGACGCCAGCGTCCTCACTTCCCACACCAATGGTGGCAAGCTTACACCGACCGACTCATTGGAGGCAATGTAGGGTTCAGTGTCTTGCCCAAGGACACTTCGACATGTGGACAGGAGGAGCCGGGATTCGAACCGCCGACCCAGGGATCATTGGACGACCTGCTCTACCTCCTGAGCCACAGCCGCCCCTGAATAAGTCCAATGCCATCCGCTAACTCATATTGTCGTACTGTTATCATCACAAATTACTTTGCTCTTATTTCCCCACCCTGTGGTCATTATGTGTCATTTATGAATGTGTGGAATCGTGGATATGCATGTTTGTATGTGCAGGTCTTTAAAGGACAGCCCCAGGGGTCTATTTTTTGGTTGATGTGGTGGATTTACACTACAGGCACAGTAAGAGGATCAAAGCATTTAAAGATTATAACGCTTAGAGGATTGAAGTCTGATTTATACTTCACTATACAGTGATGTCACTCACCGGAAATCACAGATTTAGAAGCTCACAAGGTGCCTGCCTCTCTCTTCATCTCTCTCTCCATGCCTGTCTGTCTGTAATCTGTATCTCTTTGTCTCCCTTTCAGTGTTTCTCTCTTTTGTGTTTCTCCATGTCTCTTCATCCTTTTGCCCTAAGTCTCAGTATCTTTGAGCGGCACAGCTCAAGGATGGCATTGTAGGCTACTAGTGTAGTCAATATATGTGGTTTTACCCAGGGATGTTGCAATAGTGATAATTGTTTTAAATCTTCTCTGAAAAATGCTGTCGCTGAAAAACATTAGCGTTCTCAATAAAATATGAGAAATTGCATATTAGCAAGTCTTGCATCAGTTAAGTAATCATTCAAGGTTTTGCATGATCCTAGGGACATCCGAATAACATTAAAAGTACTACGTTTAGGGCCAGCCTTATACATCCTGTTTCATCCTTGTATTGTATTGTATTGTATTGTATTGTATTGTATTGTATTGTATTGTATTGTATTGTACTATATTCTGACTTGTGAAGCACTTTGGTACAATCAGAGTTGTTTTTAAATGTGCTATATAAATAAATTTGATTTGATTTTGTTTTGATTGCCTTAATTGAAACTTCACCCACACACCCTCTGAGGGATGTGAAAAGTTCAATTGTTAACAACCCGGAATTTCCCCTATTCCCCGAATGCACAGGTTTGACAGCTGGACCTGGGTGCTGGACACCTGGGTGCTGGACCTGGGTGCTGGACCTGGGTGCTGGACACCTGGGTGCTGGACACCTGGGTGCTGGACCTGGGTGCTGGACCTGGGTGCTGGACACCTGGGTGCTGGACACCTGGGTGCTGGACCTAGGTGGGTGCTGCAAGTACATCACTTCTCGACAGCAGTGTTATGCAGTAGCAGTGTTTAACACTTCAAATGGCCATACTTCAGTTACCACATGCTCTTGCATGCATCATAACTAGGTTTGGGGGTGGGGGGGGGGGGGGGGGGGCTGAATATAATTCAGCCAACTGTGTACTGTAAAGTGTAAACATCATCATGTCTTTGCCCTGGAATAGAACATTTCTTAACTTCCACCTTGAATTTGGCTCTACTCCTCGTGGGATTTACAGTGCCAATGCCAATGAATGATTGTTTTTTAAATTAATTCAGTGCCAATATGAAAATGTACATTAACACAGTAACTCTCTCAATGGCAGGGAAAACAAGTGCTGACTGACTGAATTAACATTGAGACCCGAGGGAAAGTGAGTTGATAGAAGAAGGTAGGCTACTGCAGAAAGTAGCATCTAACGTAGCCAGCTCATTTTCTCTGCTTTTGAATTCAAGTATTTGAAAATCCATCTCAAACAAACAAACAAAAAGGTTAACTGTTTGTGTGTGTTGACATAGCAAGCGCCGCGGGAGTCTAATCCTAATTCTTTTTTCCTCATATCATTCGCCAGCGATTCTCCATGGAAAGGTATTATGTTGGAAAATGGGAAAGTCTGAGAGAGGGAAAGAGAGAACTTCTGATGCTGCAGGAAGGAGGAGCGAGCAGCATCCTGCTGTGACCATAATCCCTCCACGGCAGTCGGCAACAGACGGCACAAGAAAGATTGAACTGCTTCAGAATTGCAGAACGCTGTGAAGTTTAGCAGGGCAGGCGTGTGATAAGCTTTGGAAGCAGGCTGCCTAATGCCTATAGACGCACAGGTATAGGCCTAGATGTAAAACGCTGTGATAAATTACCTCACAATAATCTCATCATTGGCTGACATACTGGCACTAGCTGCTCTATGCTAATACATCCAGGGTTTTGCTTTGAGCTTCTCAGGACCACTGGGATGCTATGTGACCTATAATGTCTGTGGGGGGACTGAGTATGCATACCCAAATTGTTTTAATTTAGTGACTATGCCATCTGTTGGCGCAAATAAAGAGAGAGAAGTGTTGGACTGGAATCTGTCCGTATGAGATAAAAGATAGGAGACTGCACCATTTACCATGAATGGTAAATGGTGCATTTATATAGCGCCTTTATCCAAGGCGCTTTACATAGATTGTGCATTACATTCACCCATTCACACTCACATTCATACACCGATGGCGGCGGAAACCATGCAAGCCACCAACCAGCACATCAGGAGCAATTATAGCAAGGGCATTTTATCAGGTATTTGACCAATCTGGGAACTAAATCGTTACCAAGAAATTTCTTCACCAATGTGTTTCTAAAGGTGTCTAATAACATGTACTAAAAGTTTGAAATTCAACTCCCGTGGGAAAGTTGAGTTATTAGCATAATATGTGACCATACCCATAACATCCTATATAAGGCAAAAAAGTCAAAATTTCATCATTCTTTAAGTAGCATGTGACATATGAAACTAGGGTGTTTGCATGATTCTGAATCCATTCCAAGCATTAGTTGTGCACAAAAAACACTCCTTGGGAGGAAAACGGCCACACAAACGTGATGAGGTCAGCACATTTGGTCAAGTGGATATGGCCTAATTTAGCCCAAGGAGTGTTTTTTGTGCAAAACTAATGCTTGGAATGGATTCAGAATCATGAAATCACCCTTTTTTTTGCCTTATATAGCATGTTATGGGTATGGTCACATATTATGCTAATAACTCAACTTTCCCACGGGAGTTGAATATCAAACTTTTAGTACATGTTATTAGACACCTTTAGAAACACATTGGTGAAGAAATTTCTTGGTAACGATTTAGTTCCCAGATTTTCATAGATTTCTCTTACTATTAGGGGTTCAGTGTCTTGCTCAAGGACACTTCGACACTAACTCTGGGGAAGCCCGGGTTCGAACTGGCAACCTTGCGGTTACCATCCGGCCACTCTACCCCTGAGCCACCGCCCCGCCACACCACGCCACCACCGCCTCATTAATGAATGAATGAATGAATGATATAATGTGACAAAGTACAAATCAAAAGAACAAAGCAGTTTTACTTATACTGCACCTCGACTTTAGTGGCCAAATGTACACAATTTGGTGGTCTATTCACATGACACGCACAAGTAAATACAAAACAAAAATAGTGAGAAAAGCTAGTAAGGAAGACACAGAGGCTTACCTAAAAAGATGCTAGAATAATCTGCGATTCTTGAAAATATTTTCCTTTAATGACATGCTCATGGACGCCAGGTTAAAAGAGGTTAAAGCCCCAGTAGAAATATGAAATGTTACCAAATTAACATGCATAAATCATGTATGCATAATTGATTTGTGCAGTCAACTCAACTCTTACCATAGCAGTTTGTGTGTGAATGTGTGTGTGTGCTTTTTCAACCACCTTCAGAGCACCTTAAGCCCTCTCAGCAGTGAATTAGAATTAGAATTCATAATTAGAATTCCAGCACAGCTATAATGAGACAGCTGAGAGAGAGAGGTGAGTGTGTGTGTGTGTGTGTGTGTGTGTGTGTGTGTGTGTGTGTGTGTGTGTGTGTGTGTGTGTGTGTGTGTGTGTGTGTGTGTGTGTGTGTGTGTGTGTGTGTGTGTGTGTGTGTGTGTGTGTGTGTGTGTGTGTGTGTGTGTGTGTCGCAGCCCCTGGCTATGGAACACCGTCCCCTACTCTATTAGAACCTCCGTTGAAGTTTTTAAATCCAGGCTCAAAACCCTGTTTTACTCCCAAGCTTTTGATTGCCAAAAAAACGAGCATGGTTGCTATGGTTAGCAACCAAAAAAACGAGCAAAGTTGCTATGGTTAGTATGTGACGTCACTGACATAGCTGATCAGACTATATAAGACCTTGCACCACTCAGTTCACATGGGTGTGATTTTTTAATTAATGTTTTACTGTCTGTATTTTGTAACACTCATATTGTCTGTGCTTGTCGTGTTGATGAAATGTTCTGTACAGCACTTTGGTACAATGAAAATTGTTTTTAAATGTGCTTTATAAATAAATGTGATTTGATTTGAATGTTTTCCCCCCAATTCTGGCCTTTCTCACAAACTTAACAGCGCTGCCTCTAAATGGATTAATCCAGTGGCGCAAATGCCACTGAACGCCAGAGGGGGAAATATCGGACAGATCCGTCTTGAGCACATGACTATAGAGATACGATTTGCGGGATTTGGGGACAAAATCTGGAGGAGTAATATCAAAAAATGTGTTTTACAAAAGTCGGCCTCCTGGTGGCGCTATTAAAGGCAGATGTGAAAAATCCAGGTGAAAGGTTTGTCCTTGGCCTCTAGGGAGTGTGCATGCAACATTTCACGCAGATAGGTGCAGTTATAGGTAAAAATGGTGAAAAGCTGCCTCAATGTGGCGCTATAACAGGCCGTTCATCGTTTGCATCCAGGGAGTGTGCGTGCAAAGTTTGGCATCGACCGGGTTAACGTTGCCGGAGATTAGCTCGTAACGGACGGACGGACGGACACACGGACGGAGTGCAAAACATACTCTGCCCATGCGTTCGGCTGGTGGAGACAATGATGCTGGAGACAAGAAGGTCGTAAACACCCCTAGGCCAGAGTTAACCGGACAAACAGAATATGACATGGAGAAATATAGTTCATATACCTTATCAAAATTAATTTCCATCAGTTCACTTAAAGGTTACATTTTTGAGTCAGTGCTTTTATTGAAACACTGAAAAACCCCTCTTGCAATTTTTTTGTCATAGTAGCATACAGCGTACATTAATCTATCGTCCATATATGACACACATGCAGCTTTACTTACCCACAGTAAAGTATACACAGTATACAGTATCAGACCAAAATATGCATACATCAACAAGAAATAATGTAACTGCAACGCTGTAACTCTTTGCTCTTAAAGTGTGTGCCCTTTATACAGTTTTATCATATATATTTTGTTTGTTTTTCTTCTTTCTTAGAAAGTAGTACAGCAGACTGGAAGGTGTAGAGAGAGACTTATTACCGACTGAGAAGGAGAACCCCGCCAGGGGAAATTAATGTCAGGATGTGGAATTGCTTACTGTTAGATCAATACTGAGATCAAGACTCTGTCATTTATCATTACGCATGGTGGAACTCAGAAAGAGAGAGAACTACATCCTCAGTGTTAATATACGTGATGAAACCCTACCTGCAGTTAATAGCGGGGCGGCGGTGGCTCAGGGGTATAGTCGCTGGATGGTAACCACAAGGTTGCCAGCTCGAACCCGGGCTCCCCCAGAGTTAGCGTTGAAGTGTCCTTGAGCAAGACACTGAACCCCTAATTGCTCCAAATGTGCTCGTTGGTGCCTTGCATGTTTTCTGCCGCCATCGGTGTATGGATGTGTGTGTGAATGGGTGAATGTAATGCACAATCTATGTAAGGCGCCTTGGATAAAGGCGCTATATAAATGCACCATTTACCATTTATCAATACAATGTGTAGGAGAAAACTATCGCACACCTAGCAATCAGGCGTATGCACAGGTGCGTAGGCCAGTGGACATCAATGAAAGCAAAGAGTATTGTCTTATTTAATGAAGCAACGTTTCGGTCACTAGGGACCTTCCTCAGGCATCAATACAATGTGTGAATTGAATTGTGTTAGATTTAGCCGGTGTGTGAGTGGCACGCCCATGGCACTTGGCACACCTGATCTAACACTCAAATTATACATTTTTTTCCATGTTTTTACCCTTCTGTAGTTTACAAAATTCCGTCTGTGAAAATAAACACTACTTGACTACTTCCTTCTAATTTTGTAAACTGAAGCTATGAAGGAATGTATTTGCTCTGAGGTCTTGAGGTCTTAAATCATTAAAGCATGCACAAGCATGACAGCAATCCCTTGTTTAAAATAATATTGTTATTTATAAAATAATAGCAAGCCATGTTACAGCTATGTAATATTTTGTTCAATACATGTCGAAGAGCTCTTTAAAATGACAGGTAGCCAGCTGAATGTTTTAATCTTTCCCCAGACCTCTTTATTGAGAGAGAAAATATTGATCTAGAGAAAGCCTATTGAAAAAATGATGGATTCTTCAGTCATGACAAGCACGTTCTTTGTCTGCAACCATCGCTGTTTTTTTGGTGCTTATAACAATGTGGTGACCTCAGAGGTCACCCACGCAGTAAATCATAACCTCAGCAGTGATAGTTCATGGCCATGTGACATGTGTTACTTCAGCCACGTGAAGTTGCCCTTAGGGAATTATTTATTGACTGGTGGTAAGGCCGCTCTTTTATTTATTTGTTGAAAACCCTAGCTGTGAGGTGCACCTCGACTTGAGCCGAGTGAGTGCCTGTGCGAAGTCTGCACTTGAACACCAGCAAAACACAGTCGCCTCTGGCGTAACTCCGGCAGAACAGTAAAGCGGTCTCTCGTCTCTACCTGGTATTCTTAAAGATGAAGTAGGTCGGGAGTGGCTTTTTGACGGTATATCAGCCGATAACACGTGTGAGTCTGTCCCCGTTACAATGCGCTAGACCGCCAGCCCTGAGTTGGCTGTTCACAAAAAGTTTACCTAACTTTGCTACTACAGGGAAAACATGCATTGCACATTTGTTTTACTGATGCACCCCAACTGCTATTAGCCAGTTGCCAAGTACAGCAGTTGCCAAGCAGTTGCCAAGTACAGCAATTCTCTACCGTTTGTTGGCCACATTGCAGATCCTCTGAAACATTCACTGCCTTGCTCAAGGGAATTACTATAACCATTGGTGTAATAAAGTGTTAAGCGCTTTCCAGCCCAGTGTTTCCCCATTTCCCTGCCTAGGGATTTAAGATCCTTCGAGTCACAAGCCCGATTTCCACATTTTAGACACTTATGGTTGTTTATAATGTTTAATAACAAATAATATAAATAGAATCTTGCTCAAAGATATGCCTTTATCACACACACACACACACACACACACACACACACACACACACACACACAAAATGTGAAGTGATAGAAGTGTTCCCGGATGCTGGCCAGAGGTGAATGACTTTTAAACAAAAGCCCAAGGCTACAGAGCGTTCCCATCCTTAAGTCTCACTGCCTCCCCAGCGCCGGGCGGAAACGGACACGACAGACACGGCTTCTTTTACGGGTTGCAAAGGAAAGAAAGTACCTCCCGGTATAATATAGGGGAGTGTGGCTGTGGAGGTGAATTCTGGTACATGCCAAAGAATGCTGTGGGGTTCTTTTGGCACCGCCATTGAACAAAATGAAAATCCGGCCATCCATTCTCAAGTTAATTTTCTAGAAGACAGATATAGACACACAGCACTGATTTCATTTTTATAATACCCTGCTGCCACGCATTGCTGTCAACTTTAATGACAGAATGTGGTATTTTGCCTGAGAAGCACTGGTGTTCTCAGATCTGACATCATGTGAACTGTCAATCCAATTTAATTTGCTTTCAATGCCAATTTCAGGACAGAACAGTTCTTGCTTGTGTAGACGGACAACGCTAGCATGATTCTAGTTCATTTAACCGTGACGGTCCATTTTAACACTGAAGCAACTTCAATTAACCCATTTAGACCCAAGACCAGATTCTAGTAAAAAATGTCTTCTAAATCATGACAATTTTCTGAAAAAACTATGTTTCTATGTCAGTGGTTTTCAAACTATTTCATGTCAAGGACCCCAAAAATTATATATAATTGGCTGCCGACCCCCATCTGAAAATATGTTGTTCCAGGAACCTCTCAGAAGCAAAGATTTGAGTTAAAAACGTTCGCTCTGAAAGATGTTTAAAAAATAGCAGATCTACAAGCTTGTATCGCTGCACTCGGTGTCGCGCTATGAGCTTGTAGATCTGCAATTTTTCAATAGCTAAAGTATAACATAATGCATAAAACACCAAAAGGGGTTCCTGAGTGTTGGGGAAGCGAGAGGTGGACATGCACCCTGAGGGTTGGGGAAGCGAGAGGTGGACATGCACCATGAGGGGTTCCCACCCTGAGGGTTGGGGAAGCGAGAGGTGGACATGCACCATGAGGGGTTCCCACCCTGAGTGTTGGGGAAGCGAGAGGTGGACATGCACCATGAGAGTAAACGGAAAAACACTCCTTGGGCTAAAAACGGCATCACAAATACGCGGTCATCACATTATTTGAGCACATTTGGGCAAGTGGCTATGGGCGAATTTAGCCATACCACACGGGCTGGGCCAGGCTAGTGGTGCCCGGGATCAAACCCATGAACTTGAAAATCCAAAGGCGAGAGCTCTACCGACTGAGCTATACCCGGACACTAAACATAACCTCAGTAAAGTATGCCTAAAAAGTTAAACCTAACCTTATTCCTGACCTTATGAAGACCCTATGACATGCAAAAAAGGGGGTAATCCGTCTATCTAATTAAATAAACTAGAGGGCACTGGCCTACTTGGAACGATGCAAGTTGGAAATGCAGTTATTACTTGCGCGAGCAGAGCGGCGCAAGTCTGTTTTGGGCTGCGCAGAGCCTTAGATAAAGACAGAGTTACGCAAACTGCGTTCACTTCATGGGGCCAGTCCAATGGCGGCTCTTCTACATTGACTTCTATTGAGAATCATGGGGACAACTAACTGGGACAAGTCCTGGACCGAAAGTAGGCATGTGCATTGGACTTGGGCAATAATGATCTTAAATCCCTTTATTTTAGATTGTTTGGTAGTAATAGTACAACATAAACATTAAAGAGACTTTAGTTGTTACTGTACAATACTTTAAAACAGTTGTCATGTTGCACACATGCTGAGAACCCCATGGGAAATGAATGTCAGGATGTGGAATTGCTTACTGTTAGATCAATACTGAGATCAAGACTCGGCGGTGTCTCAGGGGTAGAGTCGCTGGATGGTAACCACAAGGTTGTCAGCTCGAACCCGGGCTCCCCCAGAGTCAGCGTTGAAGTGTCCTTGAGCAAGACACTGAACCCCTAATTGCTCCCAATGTGCTCGTTGGTGCCTTGCATGTTTTCTGCCGCCATCGGTGTGTGGATGTGTGTGTGAATGGGTGAATGTAATGCACAATCTATGTAAAGCGCCTTGGATAAAGGCGCTATATAAATGCACCATTTACCATTTATCAATACAATGTGTAGGAGAAAACTATCGCACACCTAGCAATCAGGCGTATGCACAGGTGCGTAGGCCAGTGGACATCAATGAAAGCAATAAGGTACACCCGCACACTGTGTATCTGCTCGGTACAAGAGTATTGTCTTATTTAATGATGAAGCAACGTTTCGGTCACTAGGGACCTTCCTCAGGCATCAATACAATGTGTGAATTGAATTGTGTTAGATTTAGCCGGTGTGTGAGTGGCACGCCCATGGGACTTGGCACACCTGATGTAACACTCAAATTATACATTTTATTCCATGTTTTTACCCTTCTGTAGTTCCGTCTGTGAAAATAAACACTTGACTACTTCCTTCTAATTTTGTAAACTGAAGCTATGAAGGAATGTATTTGCTCTGAGGTCTTGAGGTCTTAAATCATTAAATGCAGCTTTAAGTTGACAAGCATGACAGCAATCCTGTTATGTTTAAAATAATATTGTTATTTATAAAATAATAGCAAGCCATGTTACAGCTATGTAATATTTTGTTCAATAAATGTTGAAGAGCTCTTTAAAATGACAGTTAGCCAGCTGAATGTTTTAATCTTTCCCCAGACCTCTTTATTGAGAGAGAAAATATTGATCTAGAGAAAGCCTATTGAAGAAATGATGGATTCGCTTAAGTTGTGACAATGTGGTGACCTCGGAGGGCACCCAGCCACCCACGCAGTAAATCATAACCTCAGCAGTGATAGTTCATGGCCATGTGACATGTGTTACTTCAGCCATGTGAAGTTGCCCTTAGGGAATTATTTAGTGACTGGTGGTAAGGCCGCTCCTTTGAATTTATTTGTTGAAAACCCTAGCTGTGAGGTGCACCTCGGCCTGAGCCGAGTGAGTGCCTGTGCGAAGTCTGCACTTGAACACCAGCAAAACACAGTCGCCTCTGGCGAACAGTAAAACGGTCTCTCGTCTCTACCTGGTATTGGTGAAGTACAGTTGGGTGCCACCGATATTGTCCCTTATCATTTGACCCATTTAGGCCTGACCTCAAAACTTTTTAAAATCCTTCTAAATCCTGAAAAAATCCTTCTAAATTTTCACGATTTTTCAAAAATAGCAGACCTACAAGCTCGTAGCGCGCCACTCGGTGGCGTGCTATGAGCTTGTAGATCTGCTATTTTTCAATAGCTAAATTATAACATAATGTTTAAAACACTAAAAGGGGTTCCCGCCCAAAATGGGTTAACTGTCCTTTTGCGCAGATCACGCAAACCTCAGCAAAAAGAAAAGGACAATATCGATGGCCTCCAACTGTAGGTCGGGAGTGGCTTATTGTCGGTATATCAGCCGATAACACGTGTGAGCCTGTCCCAGTTACAATGCGCTAGACCCCTGGGAGATGGATTGCTGAGGTGGATCACTACACCACACCACACCACACCTACCATCAGCTCCCAGTACTACCCGGTACCCAGTACTTCCCAGTACTCCCCTTCAGCCGCACGTGTGGCCGCGTACCACCTACTCAGCATCCCTCATCTCCCTCACTCAAAGAATACAATAATGAAAACAAATGAAGTAGCCCATTTACGAAAAGATTTTTCAAATGTTTATTATTATTATTATTATTAGTTAGGCTACCAAAGAGAGCAACTGTGTATTGGGTTAGAGCAGTGGTTCCCAAAGTGGGGTCCGGGGACCCCTAGGGGTACTTGAGGGAGTTGCAGGGGGTCCCCAGCTAAATGATAGTTAGGAACCAAAATTGGACCCTTGTGAGTCTGTAACTCAGAAAGTGTACAAATGGAACCAAATGGGGTTGGTTCCATTTGTACACTCTCAGAGTTAAATTAACTTGGATTTTTACAATATACATTGTGGTCCCAGAGATAGAAATGGGTAATTCAGGTCAAACTGGGGGTCCTTGAAATGAAAATGGTTGAAAATCACTGCTAGAGCCGTTAAAAATCTTCTCTTATGGGGGTCCACGGGCTAATTATGGCCAATTTGGGGGTCCTTGACCTGAAAATGTTTGGGAACCACTGTTCCATGCAGGGTTAGAGAGGCCATGCAGCTACTACCAGGAGGAAGAAATTGTGCATGCCTTACAGGCACATTCAAGGATAATTATGCACCTTATGCATCGTCAGAGCGTTCCTGACCGCCTGGCGCGTGCAAGGCACTCATGCTGCAGTAGTGTGAGTGTGAGTGCAGTCAGAGAGAGACTGACAGCAGAGCAGGCAGAGCTTTTTGGTGTTATAGGGAGATCCACACATCCACTACCTGTAGGCTGTAACTTTAACTATTACGGGAAACATTAAGATTAGAAAGTATTTTTTTATTGTCACTGGAGACGCTAAAGAAGATAATTCTCTAAACTTGTTGGACTGACTGACTTCTTTAGCTTTTTTTTCCCTCTTCTCCTTCTTTCTTTTTTCTTCAAAGGAAACGCTCATTGGTGGTTTGCGCGAGTCAGTGGGGATTTAAATGGACTTACTTCCCTGGAATGATCGATGCTAAAAAAAAAAGACAAGAAAAGGTAAGCAGCACAAACATAATCTTGCGAAAGTAGTTTGAATTTGAGATTTATGAGTAATGTTTTCCTCAGTCCAATACTCCAATTATTTCTTTCACATCATGTTGTTTTAGGTGTACAGAGTTACAAATTGAAATGGAACATCAAAGTGTACACATTGAAGTCACATTGATCTCCTCTGTTTAGCTCATATAATAAACGGGCTGCCACTACACTATAGCTCTGGTCCATATTTCTAATGCCTTTGCATTAGGCATTAGAGAGCTATAGCCTGGCTAATAAGCCAGACTCAAATCTCACTGTCGGCTGATTCGGTCTGGCTTAATTAAGAGAGCTATATGGACCAGAGCAGGCTATACCACCAGACCAGACCACTCCTGTCTCCACCTCTAGCCTACGATATGTAATCATCCTGCAGAGACTGCACGTGAAACTGACAACTGTTGTGACCGTTACCAGGCAGGTGTCTGCTCTGCAGCGCTCATGTCGGGGAAAGCTTTATATAAAAGCATCAAATGAATGCCAAAGAGCGTTTTCCATGATGTTTGTGTTCAAATAAGTGTTAGGCTTAGGCTACATATTTTTGTATACGTTTGTTCAGTAACCACAGGGGTGTCTCTCTCACTCACACTCTCTCAGTCTGTTCAAGGTGAAGTTAAAGAACTGGGCATTTGAGAGAATGGGTCCTTTTTCTGGAGTGGCACTGCACTTTATTGGGGAGAACCCATTTCTATTCAAAACCCATTAGGCTACATGAACAATGAATGAAGTGCATTTTCAGCATCCAGTTTACATATAAAGCAACAGGTGGGTGCAATGCATGGCCCTCCATAATTAGCCCTAATTACAAGTTGACACACAAAATACATTGGTTCTCAAACATTTTCATGTCAAGGACCCCACACAGATGCTGTGCAAGGGGCATCATCATGAGAGAATATTTGTGTAAATATAGCCTCTTCAAAAGTAGTTATAGGATATTACATTTTTCATAATTTGTTCAAAAATGGCAGATAAAGGGCGCCTGTTCAGGGGAGGGAGGAGGTGGGGGGGATAGCGTGTACCTCCACATGCGTTACGCCCCCCTAGTGAGACCTTTCACTGTCGGGTGTAAAGAAGATGTTGGCTTGATGGCCCGGGTATCGGAGGAGACCCGAGGCTTTCTTCACTCTCCCAATGACTGATTGTGGTGGTTAGCAGAGAAATGAAATGAAATGATTACTATATTTACCCAGGGTATCTGGGCTAAGCTCAAGAACTTGTTTCCAGCCAGGCCCTGCTCATAGAACATTTCATCGTAGTGGTTCAATGCCTTGTTCAAGGGCACTTCAGCGGTGGTAATTTGAACGTGTCGGACCGCTGATTCGAACTGGCGACCTTCCGGTATCAAGACCGCTCCGCAATCCGTTCGGCCACCGCTGCCACAGAGATGGAGTACTTGTAGAGAGGCTGGGGAATTGGGAATTGGCTATACTAAATTGGGACTTGAAGGGGAGAAAATGTTTTTCTTTTTTCTTGAAGGGGCATGTTTTGCACAATAACAGTCTTTTCATTATGTCTGCCCACGATCTCTGTGATTCATACAGTATGTTTACCTCAGTCACTGATACTAAAATCTGATATTTTATTTGTATTTATTCTATGAACCTGTGACTTGACACCCATACTGTTATAAAACGGAAATAAAAATATTTTGAAAAGAAATATAGCCTATTCAAAAGTAGTTATAGGATATTACATTTTTCATAATTTGTTCAAAAATGTCAGATAAGCTCAGCTCATAGATCAGCTATTTTGGAATCTGATGTATAAAATAATGTTGTTTGGTGGTTAAGTGGTTAAACAGATTTTGATGCTTTATTATTTGCTGGACGTTTGGAGTGAGTCATTCGATGAAACCGGTATATGATTTGTGGTCCCTCTGACCTTTTCAACCCATTCGATGAAAGTGCATGGACTTGAGATATGACTACTAGTAAAAGTGTACAAAAATCCATAAATTGTGCCATTCACGTATAAATCTATTGGCTCAACTAATAATAACCTATATAATCTAATAGACAGAGACACAGATTTGCACAATGTCTCAGCTCAAAATACACCCCCAAAAATACCATAGAAAATTTTAATAAATAAGATTTTGATTTGACCAAGGACCAGATTGGGGGGGATTTTGGATGGATGTCTCCATGCCTGCTTTGCAACACCATAGGGATCCCCCTGTAATCCGGAACTGAGGGGAATTCTTCTGGACATCTGGTCACAATTATGCTTATGCTAATATGAATGCATTGCACACGTCTCTGTGTGTACGCGTGTGTACGTACGTCTGCAATCCACGTAACTCGAGAACCGTTCGCACCACCAACTTCAAATTATGTTCTGACATCTGCTTATACTCCATATTTGGGCATGCCTGACAAATAACTCCATATGGGCATAAAAGGGATACAGACTTAATAACTGTGTGAGGCATGCATTTCCAACTCCATCGTTCCAAGTAGGCCAGTGTCCAACGAGCACCGCTCTAGCACTAAAATAATTCGACATAATGTGTAAGACAAAGACATAGCTTAACATTTTGACCTGAGATCAGATTCTAAAAATGTCCTGAGAGTTTTCTGAAAAAGCTATGTTTCTATGTCAGTCGTTCTTCGATTTTTCAAAAATAGCAGACCTACAAGCTGTGGCGCGCTATGATCTTGTAGATCTGCTATTTTTCAATAGCTAAAGCATAACATAATGCTAACACCAAAAGGGGTTCCCGCCCAAAATGGGTTAACATAGACTACTGCATGGTATTGCACAGGGCCAACTTTGTAAAAGTGCCAAGTTCGCCAGTGTAAAACTTTGTAAAAGTGCCTGCATCCAGTTCGCAAAAGAGCACAGCTCTCTGATATTTTCCCAATATCTTAAGCTCTTTCGTAAACAGTAAAAAGTTTTATCCAGGGGCAGGATACAGCTGTAACTTTATTTACTTTTTATTCTTTTACAAAAACATATAATTTACATATACCCTTTAAGAAATCAGTCACAACAACTCATACATCAAAAGGTTTTCTGACTCCCAACTTTTAACCGTATCTGAATCTTCTCTTCGAGTTATGTATATCTGAATCTTCTCTTCGAGTTATGTATATCTGAATCTTTTCTTCGAGTTATGTATATCTGAATCTTCTCTTCGAGTTATGTATATCTGAATCTTCTCTTCGAGTTATGTATATCTGAATCTTTTCTTCGAGTTATGTATATCTGAATCTTCTCTTCGAGTTATGTACTGTATATCTGAATCTTTTCTTCGAGTTATGTATATCTGAATCTTCTCTTCGAGTTATGTATATCTGAATCTTTTCTTCGAGTTATGTATATCTGAATCTTTTCTTCGAGTTATGTATATCTGAATCTTCTTTTCGAGTTATGTATATCTGAATCTTCTTTCATTTATAAAGTAACATATATATGCTGTTGGGCAAAAATATAGGCTGTTGGGATGTGAATTATCGATTAATGCATTAGTTAATTGATACGTTTTGATAAGGTTATCAATCGATTAACCGGTTAGTTGATAAGCAGCGTTTTTGTAAAAAATCTGAGAGTCTTAATTTCCCTCAATGTCTAACATACAAATCTACATTTTGCTGATATACAGAAATAATACAAAAGGCACATTATATTCCTCAATCAAATATTTATTTGACCATTGACGATACAGGGCCAGGCAATGGCATCTTTGTATGTGCTTTCCAATAATAGAACCGCATAATTTTCGATTAATTACAATTAGTTATTAACTATTAACGACTACCGACTCATTTCTTATCGGCGATTAACGATTAACTATATAACATCCCTAAAACCCAGAAATACCTACAGTATAATAATAATAAATAATAATACAACTTTATTTGTATAGCACCTTTCATGACATGAAATGCAGCTCAGTGCTTTACAGAGCAATGAAAAAAGAAAAGAAAAAGAAAAGCAAGGCATAAACATTAAAAAAACAAGAGCAGTAATGCAATACAGTGAGGACATGAATAACAAAAAAGATTAAAAGATCAATTAAAAGCAAGAGTGTAGAAGTGAGTCTTGAGCTGCGCTTTAAAAATGTCTACAGAGGCTGCCTGTCGAAGGTACAGTGGGAGTTTGTTCCACGCCGTCGGCCCGTAGACGCAAAACGCTGCTTCCCCGTATTTTTTAGTTGCCATTTTTTTAGGCAAAGCGAGCAGGCCCGCAGTGGAAGACCTTAGGGGGCGGTTTGGGACATATTTAGGCAGGCAGTCATGTAGGTAGGAAGGTGTGAGACCATTGAGAGCTTTATAAACAAGTACAATCATTTTAAAATCAATCCTAAAAACAACCGGAAGCCAGTGCAGTGAAGCCAAAACTGGAGTAATATGTTCTCTCATCTTAGTTCTAGTTAAAACTCTGGCTGCTGCATTTTGGACAAGTTGTAATCTGTCAGTTGTTTTCTTAGGCAGTCCAGAAAAAAGTGCATTGCAGTAATCAAGCCGAGAAAAACAAAGGCGTGGATTAGCGTTTTTGCATCGTCCAATGACAAATAGGCTCTGATTCGTGCAATATTTCTAAGGTAAAAAAAAGCAATCTTGGTAACATGATTAATGTGTGAATTAAAATTCAATTCAGAATCAATAATGACCCCCAAGTTCTTTACTGTACTGTTACTTTCTACAGTCAGGTTGCCAAGTCTAAGCAGTCAGGTTGCCAAGTATAAGCCCATAAATAATTATTTTCTTTTAAAGGAGCATTCAGTGATTTGGAAAAAAAACCCCGGTCCACCCGGTAACAAGATGTGCACAATGCACACGCTCTACAGTGGGGGAAGTACAACAGACCAACAGCACCAATGCCAGCCACACTCGATCATGATTGGAGGAAGGCACCTCTCATCCTGATTGGATGAAAGCTTTGCCACCCAAAGCCCAAACCGAAACTAGGGTTTTTTGACCCCAGGGGCTCACTGGGGACAGGGAGGAACTCCTTATATGGTCAGCACACTTTATAGTAGGGAGGATTATCCAAAAAATAAGTGATAGTTGAATTAAGTGAAATCACTGAATGTACCTTTAACAGATGTCAAGTGTAATATAGATTATCACCAGACAGTCATACACAATGAATTAGTTTTGATGTATGTAATTCCCCATACCAGATAAAAGACTTAATTGTACTGTGATCAAAACATGTTTTGTTCTATTTAAAGCTTTCTATTTCTTGCTAATTATGACAGCTGCTGTCATAATTAGCAAGAAATTAGCTATCTGAAGGAAAGTGCAAATTAAATTACACTGTACCACTTTCGAGAATGAAGGATGTATCAAGATAAAAGATTGACATTAATGCCTTTCCACTCTTGTACAGTAGAACTGAATGATTGGCTTGTTGGTTGTTATGGAGCAAAGCAAAGCAACGTTCTTTGTTTACCCAGAGAAGTGGACTAAGCTCGAGATGCTTGTTTACAGCCACACCCTGCTCATAGAACATTTCATTTCATGATCTTGATAGATCTTCGTCAGGTCAGTACGAAGATATATCAAGATCGAAACGTTGTCGTTTAATTCAATGAAGTAATTATTTACCAAAAGAATGGTGTGCGGGCCCTACCTCCTTCCATAACGGCCTTATTGGCCCTGCACCCACTGTCGAGGTGCCTTATTGGCCCTGCACCCACTGTCGAGGTGCCTTATTGGCCCTGCACCCACTGTCGAGGTGCGTGTAAATAAGTATGCTCTGGCTTGTTGGTTGTGTCATATAAGTGGCTTGGTTCTGTCCATAATAATATGCTTGTAATCAACTATTGATTGAGTAATTAGTAGAGCAAATGTAGCGTGTGTTTAAGACAGAGTTTTGTACCTTGTGCCTGATTTGCTTCGATCTGCATGACTCGGTTTCTCTCTGTTCTGCTGATTTCTGTTTTATAATCCTGGTTTATTATCTTGCCTTAAAACACATTTTGGGCGTGAACCCCTTTTGGTGTTTTAAACATTGTTATAATTTAGCTATTGAAAAATAGCAGACCTACAAGCTCATAGCGCGCCACCGAGTGGCGCGCTATGAACTTGTAGGTCTGCTATTTTTGAAAAATCGTGAAAATATTTATTTCAGAAAACTGGAGGATTTAGAAGATTTTTTTTTAATTTTGAGGTCAGGCCTAATTCCTAAATGGATTAAGCATTGGAAAGTACCATTCGGACTCAGGTCTACCAGGAACCATGACCATGTTTAGCAAGAAGTCACATTCTATCAGGAGAAAGTGTTATTTCATCGTGTAAGTATACGTGTGTATACAGTACATGATGACATAGCACATACTGTAATAACTGCATAGTATGATGAATGGATCGAGCGTCATTTCTTAGTGATTTTACATTGATTGATGGGGTCTTACAATGCAGCTTCTTTGCCTTTCATTTATTCACCATTTTACTCATTTTAATTTATAAATGTTATCCCGGTAACATACAGAACACAGAATATTCTGTAGATGCACTAAGTGGAGCACATACCTCCGCCAGGCCGGATGGCCTACCCATGGCTGTGTACGTTTTGGGTTTTAACTTTTAGGACTCGAGGAAGCTGCAATGGGAAACAGCGTTTATATGACCTACAGTTAAACCTTTTGCATAATGCATATACAGAAGTGAAATCAAATCACTTTTGGTGATTCATTCTAGAGGCCCTTTGATGTTGTGTCATTATATATAGAACTGAATGTAGCACGTGCCTCCCTTCAATCAGCTGGTCATGGGCTAGGTCAGGGGTGGGCAACTTTGACGATGGAGAGGGCCGCTATATTTCCACACTCACTCCCTAGGGCCATATATTACTGTCGTTGCAAAATTAGCCGATCTACAAGCTCAAAACGCGTCGCGCTGCGACACGTTTTGAGCTTGTAGATCGGCTATTTTTGCTATATTCGAATTGAAATGTTTAATTATTTTTTGCTATTTTTTAATTGGAATCCTGAAAATTAACATTTTTATGTAATTTCAAATGCCTTTAATTATACTTGTGTTGAAGCAATGAGCTACTAATTTAGACTGAAGTAATAACAGCTGGTCATGTTTGCATGTTGTGGAATAGTAACAGCTGAAACCAATATTATATCAGTATTCTGACATTAACCTGAGGGCCACATTAAGTGAAGGTGGGGGCCGCATGTGGCCCCCGGGCCGCCAGTTGCCCACCCATGGGCTAGGTGCTAGCCACCCATGGGCTAGGTGCTAGCCACCCATGGGCTAGGTGCTAGCCATGGTGCTGAAGTGACCATCAAGTCACAATCAGCTGGCAGCCAGCTGGCACAGTAGGATTTGTTTCCCTCTCCTCCCCGGGCCCAAGACCAGCTCACTTGTAAACAGAAGCAAGGGCTCAGGCGGATCAGTTCACTGTTGGAGAGGAGCAGAGCAGAGATTAGCTGACATTTTGACCTGAGATCAGATTCTAAAAATGTCTTCTACATCCTGACAGTTTTCTGAAAAAGCTATGTTTCTATGTCAGTCGTTCTTGTAGGTCTGCTATTTTTGAATGAGCTTGTAGATCTGCTATTTTTCAATAGCTAAAGCATAACATAATGCTAACACCAAAAGGGGTTCAAAAACGCTGCTAAAAACAGTAGTGTGCAGGGACATTTATGTTCAAAAAGAACAGAAACTACTCAAAGGAGTGCCGATAATCCTTTCATTACTACTAAGATGAATAATTAATGTTGCCTTTTCTCTTCTTCTGACTGCATGATTGATTATAGGCTATTTGTCAGAATAAAGGGTAACAGTAATATTTTAAATTAAAAAAAATCACGCTCATGTGATGTGAGGGGCGCTCTTATGATCATACATCATCACATTCCGGCCAATCACTTTTGGCGTCCTCACTTTTCTGTCCTCACTTTTTAACCTCACGTCATCGCTATGGAGTACACACAGACTCAAAAAGCTGGGCATAGCTTGGGCATAGCAAAAAAATAAACAAACTTGATCATATAATCCTTGTAGGCTATACAGTATAGTTATCAAATCAGATCTCTATGCTGCCTCCCCCTGGCCAGATGGGGCCCCTGATGGAGTGGAAAAGAACTAGTTGGAATAACGTGTTCCTTCCATGCGCTACGTCCAACCAGGGAAACTCCCCCCAGGTGACAGGTGAAAATAACTATAACAAACTAATTTGGCATTATGGCTTTCGTTTATGGTAAAGGGTGCCACAACGCCCACACCTCTAGGTGCAAATACCGGTGTCTGCATAATGGATATAGCGGGTGACGCTGGACCAAAATACCATTTAGGGACAGAGCAAGCTCCTATACTCGTAATTTTCGGGCAGCGGCTGACTTGCGGGCAGCGTTGCGGGTAACGGCAGGGGCGAAAATAGAGCCCTATAGTCTCTGCCACGTCTTCGGTGTGCTGGAGACAAAGACCATGTTGATGCTGTTGTAAGTACTAGAAACTAAACATCATGGGGTCTGCGGACCCCCAGAGGCCCTCCTAGGCCAACTAAATAATTAATAGTTTCAACCAATTTCCTTGAAATTCAGAAGGTTGAGAACCCAGGAGCCACAACAACAGTGTACAAGTAGGGAAAAATAATTGGCATATTACTAAGCCTTGAGTTTACCCATTAATAACAAGTGTGTAACAAGATGCAAAAAGCGGCAGGGAGCATCCAGGGAACAGAAGAGATATACGTAGATTGGACTTCCTGGAGGGATATTATGGTTAGGTTGAATAGAGTGCTGTTATGTGACTACTAGTATATGGAATAATGAGCTCTGGTGATTAGTTAGCCCAGCATATGGAATGGAATCATACTATTAAATAGCTCGAACCAGTGCTGGTTATTTAGTTAGGACCCGCTACAGTGGTGTTCGATACGTACTTAACCGGGATGTAGAAACCTCTACTTCAATGTTCTACGAGTTGCTTAGCCATTAGCCAGTTATTCTGTCTCATCTAGAAGACTCGTGCCAAAGGTAATAGAAGCTATTCAAGGTATATGGGTTGTAAAGCCAGATACCTTGGTTCGTATGTGTTGACATGTTGGAGATACCGCGTGCGTTGCTTGGTATCTGAGGTTTAGAGGCTGGGATCTGCCTTTTATGATGAGTGCAAGTCTAGTGTCACGATGATATCACCACTGTGTATATCCATCTTTGGGGTTTCTACATTAATCTGATGTCAGGGGCCCTGTCTAGAGCCCGGGCAGACTGCACTGCACTCCCTGTGGTAGTGTAGAAGTAACGCGTGTGTCGAATTTGACAGCCCATGGTGACAGTTTGTAATAACCTTCATGTGGTTTGTGGGAGGTTATACTTTTTTTTTTTTATTACACAAAAAATAATTTACAATGTCCGGATACCGTATAGACAGAAAAAATATCTTTTTGAGATCTGAGATTAGGGCGTCCTATCGGGTGATACCCTGGCTGGCCCTATTCCTGTTTATTGTGGCGATGGACCATGCTCCGAGACTCACAATCACTGGCAGGGAGGAGACTTCACACTGGTCCCGAGGCAGACTGAGTAGGATATGAGGGTGTGGAGGGCAGTGATCCGAGTTGGTGTCAACTAGTAAGCACTCTGGCATGGCATGGCATGGCATGGCATGGCATGGCATGGCATGGCATGGCATGGCATTTTTGCTCCAGTCACACTAGTCAATCCTGTACGGATTGATACCAGTCATTTGCATTTTCTCATCATACTGTTCTCTCTGTTTTCGGCTCCATATCTACTGTGATCAATACCCCCGACTGTCTCTGCTGCTGGTCTGGACCACCAGCGTGGACGAGGGAAAAAAAGACGAAGTTTATTGATATGAGAACGGATCGCATGGCTCCACAGCCTGGGAGCGCCTGTTGGGCAATCCTCGGTGACGCGCAAAAGTGAGACGTCGTCGAAAAACTCCCTCCCCTGTTTAGCTGATGAAAACGAAAATCTTAAAACGTTCATAACTCGCGATCTAAATCATCCCGTCTAATTATGAAAAGATATCCTGTGTTAGACGGCGCTCCGCGGTCCAGTCGCTAGTCGCGATAGATTTATTCTTACCTCCCGTTGTGGTCGATCGACTCTAGAGTGGTGTGGCTATTGTTAGCTGCTACACACACATCAACAACAACTTCCGGTCCGTCCGGAAAAGGGGTGTTTATAAATCGACTGGGCGCTATAATGTAATGGATTAAATAACCCTGAGTGATTAAAGTGTTAAGGACGGACAAAGATGATATTTTGTCCTAAATTTGTGAACACTGCAAACTCTCTCTGTAGTGAGTTGGTCAATCCATCTGAAATTGCGCATATGCATTGCATGGACCATTGGCACATGCAAAGACATTCCCAAATGTAAGCTGATTATTAGCATTCTTTTGCCACAGGATATGGGATCTTTAGTTGCAGTTCCGTATAGCCTGGACAGACTCCCATGCCATGGTTGTACTGGTCGTTGTTTGGCAGTCATGACCAATCAGTGGACTGGGATACAATTATGAATGCATCTCATGCATTTTTCTCCCTAGCGTAGCATAGCGGTTAATCAATCTGAAATTGCCCATTCACCAAATTCACCTCTGGCCTGCATGTTCTGAGGAATCAGATTTTAAACTTTTTCCAAAAGTAAGGTGTTTATTACACTTTTTGCCACATCATATGGGATCTGGTACGCTCCCTGCACAACAGGTGTGAATCTAGTCACACCCAAACCAGAGCAGGGTTGTAATTTTGGGTCCTGGGCCCTGCTGGTCCCTAGAATATTTGCATTTAACTTCAATTTCACTTTTGGACGTTTCTGCCTTTTATTTGATAGTATGTTGCTCCCTGTCTCACTAATAGTGAGACAGGGAGCAACATGAGGCAAATCCGCCGCCAGGCTCAGGAATCAAACCCAGGACACGCTTCCAACCAACCACTCATTCATTGGTGCCCCCAATTTCAGTTCTTTTATGCATATTTTCTCAACCACTGAATGTTTTTTTTGCAGATCCGGCAGTTAGTGCATCCGCCATACACACACACACACACACACACACACACACACACACACACACACACACACACACACACACACACACACACACACACACACACACACACACACACACACACACACACACACACACACACACAGCACCAAAGTGAATACAAAATAAATTAAAAGAAAACATGCAAGCATACGCTAAAAAATATGTAAGCACTTAGCACGCCCCCCCGCCTGAGGCAATCTGGGTACAACAGGCAAATTACTAGTGCCACATCAGGTAATCTATCCTTTGATGTTGGACCTTAACCGTTCACCAATTTATATAGTCGTCCTCTTCACATTTTCTCATTTATGTATCTGATGACAGACAAAAAAACGTTTTACTTTCTAATTATTTTCTAAATAGGCCTACTTTCTAAAAATTACAGTTTAACGGTGGGCAGATGTTCCTTTTCTTGATTTGATATGCTGAGCAGCACAACGCAAATGCACCACAATTAATGAATATACCAGTGGGGGCAGTGAAGCAATCACAACCAAGGTGGTTGTTGAAAACGGCATTGAATGAACACTGCATGTGTGCATGTTAACTAGAACTGCATTGGTTTCCTATACTTCAAGATGTTTTAGTCTGTTTGCAACACAACTCCAGCTCAGTGGCCTTGTGGTTAGAGTGTCCGCCCTGAGACTTAACTGGGAGGTCGGGGTTCAATCCCCGGCCGGGTCATAACAAAGACTCAAATGGGACCCAGTGCCTCCCTGCTTGACACTCAGCATCAAGGGTTGGATTGGGGGTAAGTCCCTGCGACATACTAGCGTCATGTCCAGGGGGTGTACTTGTACATCAAGCTGCCTCACGCTACAGAAACAGGAGATAGGCTCCTGCCCTATGGGCCTCATGGCTCTGCAAGGCTACTTACTTACAACACAACTCCAAATCAAACCAGGCATGTGTGCATGTGTACTGTCCGCTCATCTATCGGCATACCCTGAATAGTACCTCATAATCAAGGACACCAGTTGGCATGGGCAGTACTGCCATAAAGCTGTGACGAGTAGCCTTATGATGATTTTATGATCATTTGTGGGATATTAATATATTTTGTACAGTATGTTAATGTTATACATAGGTAGGTTGCTCACATTTGTCAGTAGTTTATTAGGAAATAAAGCGCAATGCTTTGAATAAATATATATGTCTAAGCAGAAAGACAAACCTCTTTGCAACATTTTGAACTACTAATACTAGGATGGATGAGCCTTTATCGATCCCCCTGGGGAACATCCCCATGCATGTGCCTCAATGTTTGTCAGTCAGCAAGTACAATTGTGTTTTCAGTTATAGAGTGTAAAGGTGTCAAGTGCCAGTCCAATCTAAATTCCTTTCTTCTTCTTCTTCTTCCTCCTCCCTCCTCCCTCCTCCTCGGTTCTTGACTGCTACGCTTACATACCTCTCCTGCATTTCAATCTTACTGCTGTTGCCTCTCCGGGGATCAATATTGCCTTGAGCATTCACCTAAATGAAACACACAAACCCGCAAACGTTGTTACCAGCTCAGCTCCATTTAAAATGTCAAAATGTCTGCTGTGAAAATGGACTTAACCAACAGCAAATGTAAATCACCTGGCTAATCCTAAAGTAATTAATTATGGGCAACAGATGTTGTACAGGTGTTATTGCACAAATTGTCAGGGATTGGTGAACTGTGCACTGCCTCTCTATACGTCCTCTGGGGGATTTAGCCTGTTTGTGGACACAAAGAATGAGCGATTAGGCAGTCCAGGTGTCCATGCTGCTCATCTTGGTAGGTGTGAGGTGTTGGTGGGGAGTATTCCTCGCTACTCCCTCGTTATTTGGGCTGCTCGTTGATTGCAAATGGTTGTGCTTCCTGCCAGGACATTAATTGAATTGACCTCATGTTCTTGTAATTCTAGATGTGTAATCAGGGACAGTTTGGCATGAAAAGCAGCAGGACTAGTCCTCCTGACGGGTCTTACACGTTCAACATTGATAAAGGTTTTCTGTGGTTTGTGCAGCTGATCAGCTGTGATACCAAGAATATATCCCATTAGACAAGGATCAGCAGGTCGCTGCTGAAATAATGAAACGGACTGAGATACATCTATATGACGTGATACTGTGTGTAGCTTGTCTTGTGATGTCTTAATCCGAGATGCAGTAGATCTCACAGTTAATTGTCACCTTAGACATGACTGGTTTGGCCTTTTGAAGTTTATTTCACAACCATCATGTAAGCATGAAATCCATATAGTTTCGACCTTTTCTCTCTGTGAAGATGCTCCACTGCTGATGTGAGCTGACTAGAACAGCTGCAGCTTTCACCTCCTATGTGATGTTGGGTCTATATAGGTGTGCTAATCTGCAGATGCATTTCCTGTGATGAGAACATGATGAATTCCTTTAGAAGGCTCTGATTATTCTTAGAAAATGGACTCAAAACAATAACAATTGGGGGTTTGTTTTGTTTGACCACATGAACCACATCAGATTTATTTGAACTGTGCCACATATAATATATTTCACAAAATATTTATTCATTGTTATCCATTTAGAGCAAGCAAATAGATTTTTGTATCTGTTATTGTTGGAAACAAAGTGTTATGTATTTTTTTTTAAAGGCACAAAATGTACAAAATGACCCGCACTCCGTCTGCACTTGCAATATGAACACTTTTATTATAATGTAAGCAACTTCAGGCATCTGATGTTATCTGTTATCTGTTGTTGTTGCCACTGTAAGATTTTTCTTCTTGCTTTTGTATTTTTTTCCTTTGAAAATAGTATATATCTTAAATGACAGTGGGTCGGGTTGGATTATGAAACTAGATTAAATACTAGGCTACTGAAGATCAGAAATCCACTGGAGGACAATACATGAGAAGCAGAAAGGCAGACATACACAGACATTGATTCTGAAAGGCTCAAAGGCTGCCCCCCATTTCATGTATTATTATATGTAGATTATATTATATTATATGTACAAGTGAGGCAGAATCATGAGGTAACAATCCCCCTGGCTGTGTAAAAGAGGCTGTTGAGTTCATCATTCGGTGAGCCGAGAGGGTTATCGTTTGCAACGTGCCATCTCTCTAGGTCCTACTACACTGTTCCAGAACTGGGAAGTGAGCTGGAAAGATTATCCCTGACCACTCTCACTCTAGAAAACAACTTCTTCCAAAAATGAAAAACATTTTTCATGTGGAGGACCCCCAGAATTATCTGTAGATGCATTTTCCTGTGATGAGATGATGAATTCCTTTAGAAGGCTCTGATTATTCTTAGCAAATTGACTCAAAAGTCCACTGGAGTACAATTTATGAGACATACAGTACACATACATTGATTCTGCTCAAAGGTTCTAGGTTGCTAAGCAACAGATAACGGGGGGTACAGGCTTTAGTTCCGACACACCAAAGTTCCGACACGACAGTCATTAGACCGACAACCTACCCCTAGTACCCCAAACCCTAACTAACCCTAACCGCAAGCACGACGCAACGCATGCCGGACCAACGCATGTCGGGAGCGACTAGTGATTTCCGCATGTCGGACCATTGGTGTATCGGATAAGCGTGCGTACCCCGATAACCGGAAATGAACTTGAAGTGAACATTTCGCCTGCCGTCCGCCTCCACGTTATCAGATTCATAAAATTACATTGATTCTTTTCCCAGATTGCCTTTTTGGTCAAAACAAGCTTTATCCAACGGCCCATAACTAAAGAACCGATGATCGCGGTAACATAACTTATTTTCCGTGTGAAAGAAAAGACCATTGTCCGTCACAACACAGCATTTTTGAGTGGTGCATCCACTCCCTTACGGAGCTATGTGTGTGGGTGGGTGGCTGGCTGGCTGGCTGGGTGGGTGCCTGCCTGGCTGGGTATGAGCACGAAAACAGCATGGTTGTTTTTCACCACCTGTGCCCAACCTAACACACACACAAACACACACATATTTCGGGTGTGCCAGTACAGTACAGTACAGTACAGTACAGTACAGTACAGTACAGTACAGTACAGTACAGTACAGTACAGTACAGGGCACAGTAGAGGGACCGGCACACGGTAACTCTGTCATTTCTCAACCGTTTCGGACGCGGGGCGGCACGCCGGAACCGGCCCGGCCCCCTGGGCGCGTTCCTGGGGGTCTGGAACCCCCCCCCCCCCGGGAACCCTCACACGGAGTTGCACCACTCACTTCACACAGGTGTGATTTTTTCTTTTACATCCGGTTCACATCTTGGGTCCCGGTGGGCCTTCAAAATAAGGGTTTTCACTGAAAAACACTGGCAGTGGCTAAGAATTAATTAATTAATACCAGGCAGTGAATGTGTTAAAATAATGTTGCTGTTTTTATTTATTTTTTATTTTTTTGCGTGCTGGTACCCCTAGGCAAAGGTCGATGAAACTCCATTTACCATTTACCTACTTGCTGTGCCCTGAAGCCCACAATCATCTCTATTGTCTCTTTGGTGTTGAGAGCGAGGTTTCTGTCCCTGGCATCACCTCACCTGGGATTCAAACTCCTGTGTCTAGGCTCCTGCTTATTCACCATCACCCATCAGTGATCAGGCCGATGCGGGAGGGAGCCGAGCACACAGCCCTGGGGTACCCCAGTGTTTACGGTCTGATTTGCGGCGGAGGTGGTGTACATTTTCGCCGCCTGGGTCCTGCCCGTCAGGACATTCAGGATGCAGTTACAGGTGTTTATTCCCAGGACCCGCATGGGCTTAATGGGGCTTAATGGGGCTTAATTCCCATAGAAGCAGACGAGCTGCTTCTATGGGAAAGCCATAGGTAGATGTACATGTTCACACCATCTACAGGAGTAGAGTTCAAAAGTTTAGATTGGATTAGGGAACAACAAAGGGAGGAAGAAGAGGGAGGTAGAGATACTTTAGCGGACATGCCTTCAGAAAACCTTCCTGTTTAGGAAGGTTTTTGACTTCCTTCACTTTGGGACAAAACAGCAATTTCCCAGAGATTATTTTTGAGGTTTAGTCAACTACACTGGACAGTGGACACAGACAGCAATGTCCTGCTATAAGACAGAGTAAAATAAACAATTGTGGTAAGTTAAATGGACAGCATTTTTTAGTTTATTTGGATTGGTTTCTTATCTCTTTCCTTGGTGCACTGCCATGTTATTGGTATATGTTTTATCCTTCACTTTTGCTTATATTGCTTGTCTGTAGCACTGCATGGAATGCAAACAATGCCACAACAACAGTGTAGCTGCAGGTCATGTAGGTCATGTGTATTGCAGTACAATCCAGTGTCTAATGGCAAACAAATGGCAAATTCATGTGCTTTGTGCTTCTGTGTGTACAGTATGTGTTGCGTGGTGAAGAATGTCACTATTCATTGAAAGGTCAGTGCCTGGACTGAGAAACACTTTACTCAGATGTCCTGATCATGTTTTTTGCTCCCGATCCGATCATTTCTTTTCAAAATCTTTTTTTATTTTCGTTTTATAACAGTATGGGTGTCAATGGGTTCATAGAAAAAAATAAAATATGAGATTTTAGTATCAGTGACTGAGGTAAACAAACGTAGCCTACTGTATGAATCACAGAGATCGTGGGCAGACATAATTGTGCAAATTATGTCTGCCCATGTTATTGTGCAAAACATGCCCCTTCAAGACAAAAGAAAAACATTTTCTCCCCTTCAAGTCCCAATTTAGTAAAGCCAATTCCCAATTCCCCAGCCTCTCTACAAGTACTCCATCTCTGCTAACCCCCACAATCAGTCATTGCCGAGGGTGAAGACCGATCCGATCATTTCTGATCATATTTTTATAGAACATCACAATAGTACAATATCCAAAATCACAGACCATATCCAGTCTAATATCATAATATGGAATATTGATTTTAGGGATGTCCTGTTCATGTTTTTTTTTGTTCTGAAAAATAAACATTTTGGAGTTAGGTGGTTTCTGCCCGACAGACAGCATACGGTATGCACCATAATTTCATTAGATGTTTAAATGCCAATAACCTTTTACAAAATTGGATTTAGTCAGTAGATTGAGAGGAGGTTTTCAGGGGGGGGGGGGGGGGGGGATGATTAAAAGAAATGATTAGGCAACAGTTCTCCTCTGTCTTTCCCTGGGTTCACTGTGTTGATATACTTTTACGCCCGATTGATCTTTGGTTGTAGGATGGTGCTAAAAATATATTAGTTGACAAAGAAATCGTTGTTTGACCTTCACTTCCTAAGAAGCTTCCAGGAATGCCTGTCCTTCCTTTAGTGCTCGGTAGCTTAATTCCTGATCATTATCAAACTCCTGAGGCCCCCAAATATATGTGATTAATGTTTAATGTAGCCCCCGTGACACAACTTCAAAGTGAAGTGATATCACAATATCTCTGCTGTCTCGGCAGAAACCACTTTACTACAAAATGTTCATTTTTCAGGAAATGAGAATATATTTCTTTCAGGAAATGAAGAAAACCTTATATTTTTTAAAACAAAGCAATACTGCCTCATCAAAGTTGGTATTGTGACTTTGTATATTGTCAATTACTTGCATGAGAGGGGGAGAGGTGGTGGAGTCTGCTGCTTAGCAGACAGTTTGAGGTCAGTAGGTTCCCAAGATGGGGTCCGGGGACCCCTAGGGGTCCTTGATGGAGTTCCAGGGGGTCCCCAGCTAAATGATAGTTTGGAACCAAATGGACCCTTATGGGTCTGTAACTCAGAGAGTGTACAAATGGAACCAGATGGACCCGTGAACCCTAACGGGTCCATTTGGTTCCATTTGTACACTCTCAGAGTTAAATTAACGTTGATTGTACAATATAAATTGGGGGTCCCAGAGATAGAAATGCCATTAAATGGGGGTCCGTAGACTAATGCATGTCAAACTGGGCGTCCTTGAACTTAAAAATCTTCTCTTATGGGGGTTCCCTGGCATATCTCTTCAAATGGGGGTCCGCTGGCTAATTAGTGTCAATTTGGGGGTCCTTGACATGAACCACTGGTTTGAGGGACTCGGTGGTGCAGTAGCTAAATGGATAGTGTACTGAACACGTAATAGCAATATCCTGGATTTGTGCTGAGCTTTTTACCTCTCTACATTGTTCGACTGTCCTTCGCAAGTTTGCATACGCCTCGAATCACTCATCCGATCAACTTCACACTGTGCAAGGGTGGAAGCCAAGGCTACATTGGCCTAGTGCACAATAGAACAATGGCAGGCCTAGTTTCATGTGTTTACTGTTGTCACCCTCCACTCCACAGCAAGCCTCTGATGCTCCCCGCCAGCGGCTCTGATGGAGAACAAGACCTGGCCTCACGCAGCGGCGTACGTCCCTCACTACCTCCTGCGCGGGGACCCCTTCGCCTCCAGACTCTCCCACGAGGCAGACATCTTAGCGGCCGTGTACATTTGCATCATAGGTCAGTAGCCGGAGCAACCGTGTGTTTCCCTGCGCTGTTCTTTCAGAGCCGTCGACAGAGCGCTGAAAGAGATTTCTGAAGGGTTATTTTGGGTAACAATTAAAACAAAAAGGTTTTTTGTCAAAAGGTTAAATCACTATATTCTGATGGTAATCATTGCTATAGAGCAGTGATTCTCAACCTGTGGTACGTGTACAACTGGTGGTACTTGAGCCTCTCTCTGGTGGTTCATAGAGGAGTCGCCCAAAAAAGGAAGTTAAACGAAAGTGGAATGAAATATTTATATTACTACAGGTAGGTAGTTATTTTGACCAACCAATTGGTTATAATATGCTCTCCAGCCGTGCTGAAAGTGGGCACGACAGCACACCTAGCCGTTAATAGAAGATTTGAGAAGGGATTAATCACATTAGAAACATCATCAGTTGTGCTGATTAGACAGAGTTTCATTAGAGAAGCAGCATTATTGGGGCAGCGGTGGCCTAAGGGTTAGAGGAGTGCCCTTGTTGCCGAAGGGTGGGGAAGTGATTTTCATCACTCACCCAACACCGCTGAAGTGCCCTTGAGCGTGTGTGTGTGTGTGTGTGTGTGTGTGTGTGTGTGTGTGTGTGTGTGTGTGTGTGTGTGTGTGTGTGTGTGTGTGTGTGTGTGTGTGTGTGTGTGTGTGTGTGTGTGCAGGGCGTTGCTGAAAATGAGCACCTGTGCTTTCCCTGGGTAAATAAAGAATTAAAAAAACAACAACAAATGTATAGAAATACAAATTAAAATCAAGGACTTTGAATAGGATGGGCCAGGTCTACGCTCCTGTATTTTAACATAAGTTATTATGGTGGTACTTGGGAATAAAAAGGTTGAGAACCACTGCCATAGAGTGTTTGTTCAATTACAGGGGTCTCCCCGTCTCTCCAGCGCTTTAATAAACAGAAAATCACACCCTGTCAGGTGTAAAGGAGCGACTTGGACACTCATGCATGAAGGAAGCATGAGTTCAAGTCTGTTGCTCTCCCCAGGTTGGCGAAGGGTGTGTAGAGTCCAGGTTCACATTAGATAATTGACACAGGGGTGAAAAATGGGTTACAATTTTAGAGAAAAAAGGAAAATCAGGTAGGTTTTCAGGTACTGTAGGTGACAACATTTGAGCCAATCAGGAGAGAGTATAGCTATTTATCAGCTTAATTTTTTATAGTGTTCCAGTTCCAATTTTGTCTGCTAATTTCTTTGTCATCACTTACAATTCCACTTGTTTAATCTGTATCCTCCTGACTGAGTTATCTATCCTGATTGGATACATAATCAGGCCATGCATGATTGCATGTGCACCACTAGTGCGTAGCTTTGTGTGTTTTGAATAACTCACCGACGGTAGAATAAGCAATTAAGCAACATTTTAGTTTGATTGCTAAAGTCACCAAACTTCACCTTTACGTTGCCTGAATAGATTGAAAGCTTGATTACATTGAGTTCTAGGCTTCGTACACACCTAGGCTGCGTACACACCTAAAGAACAAATGTTTGGTCCGTGTGCGATGCCTGATTGCTATTTGATTGCTGCTCCAATTCATTTTCAATGGGAGTCACGTCGTTTGATCGGACAAACCTGTCCGATGTGGGGGCGGAGGGCACAACAAACACATCGGACACCTTGTAGTCAAAACAGCCAACGAACAGGGTGGGACTTCAGATCGGACAGAAGGGTGGTTTTTAACCGCCAACTAATAGGAGAGAACTTCCGTTCTTGACAGCACTGGGTGGGGTTTAGGCTGTAGTCTTCTGAGTTACGTGACACAGACTATATCGCTTGTTTGTATGTCTTCTTTTGGCTACGGCCGTGCGTAACTTGGAGAGTCCAAGTTGCGCAGGGCTGTCTCCAGTGAGAGTCCAGTCTGGTACTAAGTTCTATTCTATATACAGAAATACAGGACGATAGCCAAAATAGCCGTCGGGCCTCGGCAGTTGTGAGGCTGCATTAATAATTAGTTCTAAAAGCAAGTCTTTTTTACGTGGATCACTATTGATTTTAATAGTAGACGCATATATGTCTATGAGTAGCCTAGAGTAGAAATGTAATGGCAGCGTACGAGGTTCACATGCGCAAATATAACAGATGTACAAGTTATCGACACGAATGGTACTTATGGTATGCTACACGATGTAAGCTTGTAGATCTGTTTATTTTAAGCATGCGCCACCGCCACCACGCAAAGTTATGACGCGCGCACATGTGGGGGGAGAGACCCGATATATTTTATAGCTCTATGGGAGAGACGCAGACAGAGAAATATTTAAAATCATCCTGTCTCGCTCTAGCGCACGGCCGCACGCATAAAGAGCCAATGGAGCAAATGTTAAATAAGCTACACAGGTGGTCCTAAATGATGAATTGATTACATCACTATAGCAAAAGACGTGTTATAGGTCAACTGCAGCGCAGCTGGGGAGGCATACTATGGTCCGACGGAGCATTGGTTCGACATGCAATGCAACCATAAGATGGCATGGAAATGCCCGTCGATTTGATGCGCAGAAATAACATAGGCCTATATCGAATCAGGTTAAGGTGCACACATGGAAGAAAAGTCCTTTTTATCGGGATTCGGGGATACTTTGTTGTAGGCTATACGTCTCCGGTGAATTGTATGCACCAGCAGCAAGCACATTATTGTTCAAACACCTGCTCCTCTGTTCATCTGTTGTCTTATTTGGCTAATAAAATAATTATTAAGAATTAATGCAATTTCAAGTTGTTGCTGCCTGCAATCATGATTCATGTTGCTGTTCTCTTCTCTCTGTGTGACTGAAGGTTGCGCCCAAAAATTGTAGACAGTGATTTCCCCGAACCCCCTCATGTTATTTTTCCCTCCGTCTCTTTTCTTTTTTTCACTATTTGGTTCGCTTAACATGTCCACGTGTCATTTGTTTACATATTTGGTACGCTTTACAAAGTCCAGTGTGAACACCAAACGGACCAAAATCAAAATGCAAATATTTGGTCCTTGGTCCTTGATCCGGACCTTCAAGTGAACTTTGAGTGTGAAAAACGGCCTCGACAAACTACCGCTAGCTGCTGCTGCAGTCAAGAAAACTACACTGGACATATGTGCATCTATTTCCGCGTGTCGTAGCACCGCCCAAATCGCGCAAAGCATTGTGGGACATGGAGGCATCAAATCATAAAAATGTAATCAGTGGTCGGTCGGACAGATCTGTGTGTCCGAAAGGTGTGTACGAAGCCCTACACAACAAATGTTCGGTCCGTGTGCGATGTCTGATTGCTTTTTGATTGCTGCTCCAATTCATTTTCAATGGGAGTCACATGGTTTGACCAAACATTTTTGTTTGATGAGGGGGGAGCAATCGGCAATCAAACACAAATGTTTGATCAAACCATGTGACTCCCATTGGAAAAGCATTGTGGTGGCCCAAAAAAACTAAAAAACGACCAAACATTGCTTGATTGGTGTTTGGTACGTGTGAATGAGGCCCTAGATGTAGCAGCAGACATGGTTATAACCACCACTACTGTCTTTCAAAAGGGTGAGCTGCATATTCGATGTTTTCTGTGGTTGTGGTGGTCATTTTCTATGAATGTATTGAAGTTTCAGTAAGTAATTCCAGAGGTCTTTGTAGAAAGGGAAAAGTTTCCTAATGGTGTTGTAGACTTCACAGTGAGCAGGCCGCTCCAGGCTGTCAGGGGCATACAGTAGGCTTATAGCTGTTGGAGGTTGAGGAGCATAGAAAGAGAATTTCTGAAACGGGCAGATGGATCAAAGTCTCTATGCTTGTCAAGGGGGATCATGGTGGCATGTTTTCCCACAAGCCCCATAGTTGGATTGAAGACCATGTTTTCACTGGGAACATGTGTTCCATCAGTGGCTCTCAAGTTCGTGTAGGCTTCCACTTAGCGTGGGAATAGTACTGGGAACCCTTAACACACAAAATGAAAACAAAACAAAGTTGTTTTTCCTTGAAAAGTTAAAGTATTATAGTGTTTCTTTAAGCAAACTGATATTGTACCTGCCAACATTTATTAAATAGCTACAGAAACACTGCTTTTTGAGTATGCAAATAATTACTTCTGACTTTTATGTCTGCAACCATTTTGTCATACAATACTAATTACCAGTAAGACACCTGAGGACGAGAAGCGACCTCGCCCCCTAAGGGGCGAGAAGCCTTGTCGCGTACACGCATCCGCCTGGGTGACGACCGGGGTGTCAGATCAACATGTACTGGCCATATATGGAGCGTGTCTTGATTGTACAGGGTTTGATGAGGTCAGATCAACATATGGAATGTCAGAACAGGTCAGCTTTGTTATTATTATTAATACCACCATGGCGGGGTAATCCTTCACAGACTGATCAGAATTCACAAGGAGACAATATGGCTTTGTGTTTATCTCACCATCAAAGATGTTCTTCTCTCTCAGTGGTGATGCTATCAGGTACATTTTTAAATGTCCTCTTTGGATTTAATTTAATTTAAATATTTTCTCCCCAATGTATTCATTCTGCCAGTTTCCTTTGAAACTGACAATGCCTGACGGGCAAGTGCCTCTGAGACCTTAGTGTCAACCCCTATATATATATATATATATATATATATATACACACACACACACACACACACACACACACACACACACACACACACACACACACACACACACACACACACACACACACACACACACACACACACACAGAATATACATACATACAGATTCAACCTAAATGAATGCAGTTCACTGTTAGTTTCTGGCCCATGGGACGTCTGCCCATCATTAGCGAGGCAGCTGACATCAGCCATAGCAGGAGGTCTCCTTGTCCCCGAGGATGGAAATGAATTATGAATTATGCTCTGCTGCTTTTACTCCAGCCATGTCTACCTTTCCCTAAAGAATAATGGCGTTCCAAGTTCTGAGAAGACTTCTGTATTCCTCCCACAAATCTCTGCAACTTATATTCATTGGCTGGGTTTCTCAAAGAAAGTTTGGGTCGCACTTTATAACTCTATGTTGTTGTCTTCATTTTGCTGATGCTCCACCTTAGCCAAAAGAACAGATCTACAAGCTGCCCACACTCCCAGGTCCCGACAGCCATGTGTTAATGGCGTGTAATATTATTATTTTGGAAAGGGGCACAATATATGAATCACCAAATCTTAGTTTAATTTCGTAGTTCATATAGCCTATTTAAAGAGATTAGAAAAAGAGGCTCTCTCTCTCTCTCTCTCTCTCTCTCTATATATATATATATATATATATATATAATAGAATATATGATTGTGGAAATAGGCCTACATATTTTAAAGAGGTTAATTAATCATAATCGGTGCATCTCAGTCTCTCTCTCTCAATAGAAACTGATAGTCACTCGACCATGCTCTCTCGCATTTAGAGAGAGAGAGAGAGATTTGATTTTAAAGAGTCCTTTATTGAGCACTGCTGGGTGATACAAACCATTTCAAACCCTCGACTACAAGTCTAAACTAGGTTCGAGCAAAAGAGGAACAGCCATCCTTCAAAGAAAACAATCAGAAAGAGAAAAAACAGCTCATCATGATCTCCCACTGTGCACAGAACTCCCTCAATTGCCCACTTTACACAGAACACATCGAGATTTTCCACCATCATTATGAGCACCGGGTCCACACAGCCCACCTCCTGCGCCCGGTTCCTTCGGCTCAGCCAAATGGCTAGTTTTGCAGTTGCAGATAATACATTGATTAGTGAAAGAACATGTTTTTTTGCCACTGTGTACAGAGAGAGGGAGAGAGAGAGAGAGAGAGAGAGAGAGAGAGAGAGAGAGAGAGAGAGAGAGAGAGAGAGAGATGTTTGGGCAGCACAAGTCACTATAAAATAGAACAAGCAATTAAGATATGATATTTCAACAAGATGTCTGGAGATCATAAAAAAGGGGAAAAGCAAAGGTGAGTGCAGTCAGTTGCCAATACAACAGGCGTAAGTAAGTTAGTAAGTAAGTAAGTAAGTAAGTAAGTAAGTAAGTAAGTAAGTGTAATAATTTCTTTATGTGCTTTGAATGTGATACTTCTCAGGGATGCTACCAGGTGATTCATGAATTGAATTGTGATGCTGTTAATGACAGGATGGTAATAGATCAGGATACCGTTTGTAAAGTGTTTAAAACCATACAGATCGATAAAGCGACAGGACGGAATGCACGCTTTCCTGTTAAAAACGTCTGCTGAGGAATTAGCCCCAGCCTGCAGGGCACAGGCTTTTCCAGCTGTCACTAGACTCACATACAGTGCCTGCGATTTGTAGAAAATCAGTGATAGTCCCAATCCCGAAGAAAGCATGTCCACTCGATAATAACGATTATAGGCCTGTGGCTATAACATCTAATGTAGTAAAATCACTGGAGAGGATCCATACATCCAGACATTCTGTTGCGCAAATTAGCTCAGTTAAATGTGAACCCCTTTATAATAAAATGTATTTTCTCTCTAGGAGACCTCAGCGTGATACTTAGCCAATGGCCATGGCTCAGCCATACAGATAGAGTAGACACGTTTATAGAGTGGTGCGATCTACACCATCTGAAAATAAATGTAAACAAAACAGAGGAGGTCATAGTGGACCCCAGGTCCATAGGAGACCACAGTACGATTAGTGTCCATGACCATAACATCAAACGGGTCCCCTCGTATAAATACCTGGGAGTGGTATAAAAATAAAATATAAAGTGTAGTAAATGACATAATAACAAGAATGACTGCTACATTTCAAAACACACACAATAACTCCTGAACAAAACAGACCTAAAAACCCAGATCTAGCACAGGGGTTCTCAACGTTTTTGGCCGGGGACCCCCGGAAATGCTTTGGCAATGTCTCAAGCTCTCAAGCTCATAGCGCGCCACCGAGTGGCGCGCTACGAGCTTGTAGGTCTGCTATTTTTGAAAAATCGTGAAAATATATATATTTT